>NC_081416.1:83740844-84008926 GCF_949786415.1 Peromyscus eremicus | reverse complement strand
GAACTGTCCCCTGTAAGCTCAGAAGTTTGAATGCTTGGTCCCCAGCTGGTGGAGAGGAATTGGAAGATTATGGAACCTTTAGGAAGAGGAGCTTGGGTGGAGGAAGTGGTCACAGGGCACAACCTGGTCCACTTCCTGTCCCCTCTTTGCTTCCTGGCTGCAGACACTATGTGACCAGTTGCCTCAGGCTCCTGTTGCTCTTGTTGCTAAAATTTCTTCCTTGACAAGAGATATAAACATTTATTCCTCTTCCAAGGGCCCCAACAACAGCGGAAATTCTACCAAAGTTCACCAGGGGTTACCAATGAGTGACCTTAAACTAATGGAAGGTTTGTACCCAGCAGGGATGATGACTTCCCAAGGCTTTGTAGATAGAACCTACCCTCTCCTCTAGCCCCTCCCCCAAGACCATATGCAATTAGGGCAGAATTGCATATGGCTGGTTGGGAGGGGTGGCTGGATACTCAGGTAAGGGTCCGATGTCCCTTCCAAGAGGGCGTGTCGACAGTCACCAAGTCCAGCAGTGTTGCTCTTTGGTGAGCAAGCCCAGCTTGGCCTGTGGTAGTTCGGCTCTGAGGATAATCTGAGGATAATTCCTTGCAACAGCTTTCTGTGGACTGTGTCTACTCAAACTGTGAGCCACAATAAACCCCATGTCTCTTTAGTTGTTTCTTCTTCTTCTTCTTCTTCTTCTTCTTCTTCTTCTTCTTCTTCTTCTTCTTCTTCTTCTTCTTCTTCTTCTTCTTTCTTCTTCTTCCTTCTTCTTCTTCTTCTTCTTCTTCTTCTTCTTCTTCTTCTTCTTCTTCTTCTTCTTCTCCTCCTCCTCCTCCTCCTCCTCCTCCTCCTCCTCCTCCTCCTCCTCCTTCTTCTTCTAAGATTTATTTATTATGCATACAGTGTTATACCAGCATGTATGCCTACATGCCAGAAGACGGCGGCACCAGGTTTCATTTTAGATGGTTGTGAGCCACCATGTGGGTACTAGGAACTGAACTTAGGACTTCTGGAAGAGCAACCAGTGCTCTTAACCACTGAGCCATCTCTCCATTCCCTTAAGTTGTTTCTTTTTTTTTTTTTTCAGCTTGTAGGAACTTTATTTTCCTTCCACCTTTTTCCCCTTTGCTCAGGTGTCTGCAGAGGAGCTCAGGACCACTCAGTGGTGGCTCCAACCCACTCGGTGGCCTGCGCCGTAGGAGCTGCGGACCAGTCCTCAGTGGCTGGCTGGGCACTCCAGTCTTCAGTAGGGAACTGCTGGATGGGTACAGAGGGCACCTGCACACCCTCAGACCAGTCTGCCACCTCTGGCTGAGCAGCAGTGAACTCAGGAGCTGGTGCAGTCCATTCACCCTGGAATTCCTCCTTGGTCACAGCCTTCTCAGCAGCGGCCTGTTCCTCCTTCTCAATCTCCTCTGGGTCTCTGTAGAAGTAAAGATCAGGCAGGCATAACTTCCCATGGGTGCTCACGGGAGATAGTGCCACGTATGCGGAGTACTTCCCGGGCCAGCATCCACCACATCAGACCCACTGAGTGCGCTCCCTTATTGTTGCATGGGATGGCAACGTCCACGTAGCGCATAGGAGAGTCTGTGTTACACAGCGCAATGGTGGGCAGGTTGACATAAGACGCCTCTGTGAGGGGCTGATGGTCAGCTCTGGGATCAGTCAGCACTAGAAGCCGCGGCTCCCTGAAGGCTGCTTGGATCTGGTTGGTGAAGGTCCCAGGTGTGAAGTGGCCAGCAATCGGAGAGGCTCCAGTGGAGGCAGCAAACTTCAGCACAGCTCGCTGCCCAGTGTCCCTGGAGGAGATGACGCTGACATCAGCAGGGTTCTCAATGGCAACAATAGCATGGGCTGCAAGCAACAGCTTCTCCCAGGTCCTCTTCAGATTTATGATGTAGATACCATCACTTTTCCTTTTGTAGATGTACTGCTCCATCTGAAAGTCAAGGTTGGTGTCACCTAAGTGGGTTCCTGCAGCAAGGAATTTGAGGATATCCTCCTCCTTCATCTGCAGGACATCAAGGGCTCCGGACATTGTGTAAGTTTTCCTTTAAGTTACGATGGGAATCAAGAACAACGCCGTATGGACCCGTCCCAGAGTATCGTGGAAAACAAGCTGTTTCTTATTTGTTCATGACAAGAAGAAAAATATTCCAGGTGGCATTCTGCCTGACATATTGTTGGTGTCCCCTGAATGCCACTTATGTTCACCCTTAAATTTAGTCATACTTCCTATCTAGATGGGGAATCTAGGAAACAATGTAGCCAGCTGGGAGATATATATTTTTGTCTTTAGGAAATAGTAGACATTTCCTTCAGTCTTTTGCAGCCTCAGCTTTGGCAGTGATAGAGACTTCCTGAAGGAAGCACGCCTGGGGAATATCCCTTAATGACGGAGAAGATGCAGGTGGACGGGTCAGGTGTGCAGGCTGTCTGGAAGCTAGCAGGTTGCAAGCCCACAACTCCAGTGTGGGGGCTCAGAGGTGTGTGCTTCTCCTCGGCTTTCAGTAACTGGTGATTCTCATTCCTCTCGTGTGTGTGTGTGTGTGTGTGTGTGTGTGTGTGTGTGTGTGTGTGTTCCTCCTTCTTTTGCTGGGAAGAAACTTGCTCATTTGAGGAGACACTCTGGTTAAGCCTATTTTCAGTTGTGAGAACACTGTTTGGGATGAGAATAAAAATGGACCTCCATCTGCCCAGCTTGGTTATTAGCATCCATTCGGAGGAAGCAGGGTTTGAAAGTACAGTGGGGCTGCCCACAGCCAGCTCTTTTTTCCTCTGTGCAAATCCTCTGCATTTAGCCCCTGGAAATTCTTCTGAATCAGATACTTCTGGAAGAAAGTATTAAACACCTAGGAGGCCTTAAAGGATTTGTTTATTTATTTACAATTGTCTAATTGGACACAGAACATTGGGTATGCCAGGCTGACACTACCATTGAGCTACCTCCTCTCAGCCCGATTTATTTATTTCCTGTGTGGATGCATGTAGAGGTCAGAGGTCAATGCCAGGTGTCTTCCTTAACTGCTCTTCATCTTTTTATCTTCTTTTTGTGTGTATGTGCTCCCTCAACCATGCTGAAGCCCTACTTTATGCTGAGCACATTCCTACTCCACTGGTGTGTGTGTGTGTGTGTGTGTGTGTGTGTGTGTGTGTGTGTGTTTGTGTGTGTGCGAGACCCATTGAGCTTAACAATGGCTACCTGTCCGAGCACAGGTGGGAGGGTGTTTACAGGAACGTGGGCAGCTGATCATCGGCTACAGCACTGACAGAGATGACAACCCTTTCCCCAGCCGCCATCACCTGCCCAAGGCTCCTCAGTGAAGGAGCAAGGGGTGGGTCCTCAAGAGCTTTCCCTTCCATTTGGATGTTTGTAAAAATGTGAGCTTTAGTGAAATTGGTGTAGTCCCATTGTCATGAGATGACCACTATTATCCATCTCTACAGCCCTTTTATTTACCCTAAAAGAAGCTCTGTGTCCATTAAATGGTCCCTCCAATCCCAACCCCCATCTCCTGGGATCTGCCATTTGTCTCTATGGCTGTGCCTAGTCTAATTACCTCATCTCCACGGAATATTACTCTGCCCCCCACCCTGAGCATATACTTCACTAATCTAAGCATTTATTAATCCAACCGGGATGATAACGTAAGCCATCAAAAGTCCACCCCTTGTCAATTTGACAGCCAAACTCATTCCCTTAAACCACTGAATTTCATTCTTCACCCCCAAAGGGCTCTGTCTTTATCCTGTTCTATCTGGCTTATTTTATTTATGTTTCCAAGTTTCATCTGTGTTGTAGAATGTGTAATAATCCTATACATCTTTATGGCTCAATAGTATTCTCATTTTTTTAAAATTCATTTATCTATTCACAACATTTTAAAAGTTTAGTTACGTTTAATGTGTGTGTGTGTGTGTGTGTGTGTGTGTGTGTGTGTGTGTGTGTGTGTGTAGATCAGAAGACAACTTTTAGGAGTTGGTTCTCTCTGTCTTATTAAGGCAGGTCTCTTGTTTCTGCCCATCAGGGTACTCCAGGCTAGCTGGCCGGCAAGCCTATGGTCGATTCTCCTGTCTCCATCTACTACCTCACTGTGGGAGTGCTGGGATTACCATTGTGCACCACTGCATCCAGCTTTCTGTGGATTCAAACTGAGGTAGTTAGGCTTGCTTGGCAAGCACTTTTACTCAATGAACCTTCTCTCCAGCCTTATTGAACCCACTCTGTGGAAGAACAAGCAGAGGCTTGACCTACTAGCTTAATTTACAGAGCTAGTTTGTGGTAGGATCCCAGTGAGAACTGGAAGGGTTCCTAACCCTACCCCTCTGCTGCTGTGTCTGGGCTTTCTCTCCCTCTCACAGTTCAACAGCCCCAAAGAGGCTAACAGAATCTATTACTGACTTCTTCCTATGATTCTGCATCCTACTTGTTGATGGCCCTACATGGTACCAGATTTACAGAGAAATGTCCAGAAAGGCCCAGAGAGCACAGTAACACCCTTGAGCCTTGTCTGTTGGCAAAGAAATCTGAAGGACATTTTGCAATGTTCTGACCTTTGGTACTACAGTGCTTGCCTCTTTAAAGGGGTAGGCATCAGATCATACTGTCTGACTCTGCACTTACCTACTTTCCTGTTTGTACTTCTCAAAGACGTGATACCAAAGTCAGGGAGACGGCTCAGTTGGCAAAGTTCTTGCCTTATAAGCATGAGGAGCTGAGTTCAAAGCTCAGAGTCCACATACAAAAGCCAGACATGGCAATGTGCTTGTAATCTCAGTGCTGGGAAAAGCAGAGACAAGGCATCCCCAGGGCTTAATGACCAGCCAGCTTAACCCATGCAGTGAGCCCTGTCTCAAAAAGAAAAAAAAAAAGATGGACTACATCTGAAGAGCAATATTTTTTCACTGGCCTCCACACGCCTGAACACACTGGCAGCCACACATGCACTAACACAGACACAGACAGACATAGCGAGAGAGACAGACACACAATGAGCTGCTACTTGGATTGGTTAGAGAGCAAGGCATTGGTTAGGCTCAGAACCTGTGTTCACTGAATGGTGCATTTGGCAGCAGTTTCCAGACCAAAGGAACCAACCAGATGTGTGTTAAATCAATCAATGATAAATAAATAAATATATTAACATTTCCATTTTAATGAACTTGCTGATGGAGTCATGGAAATTGTTATTGAGTGAGGGCTTCCCGCCCCACGTGACTAGAAGCCAATTTTAAAGCACCAGATTTCGATTACACAGCCAAACAGCAAGGAGCCCAAATCACAAAATGTAGCACAAATGTCCCTCCCAGATCCATCAACAGTGGAGTGGCTACAGGGAGGGAGGCATTCCTTGTTGCTTGGACAGCATGCTCCCTCTTGGAGTGAGTGACATTCCCTAGAGGAACCTCAGGGGATTATGGGCTGTGACATCCTTTAGCTGATGACTTGGCTTCTGTTCCTGTCCATTCTTAAAATGCCAGTTTTGAGCTGAAAGACTCAGCAGCAGAAGGCTGGAGGCCTTTCCTGACCAGACCTTTGTTACTTAAGAAATCTGTGTCTGAGTGTGCCCAGGCTGCAGCCGATTTACGTCATTACCATTCCTGAAATCTCCTGTAGCCACTTTAGATTGTCAATTCAGAGAGCTTCTGGGAGGAGCTCACCTTCCATCTCCCATTGTAACGGCTTAGTGATCGCTGTGTGTGTATATGTGTATGCAGGTGCACATGCGTATGCATGTGTTTAGAGGCCAGAGGTCGACATCATGTGTCTTCCTCAGCTGCTCTTACATTAAAATATTTTTAGACGCATCTTATGGTATGAATGTTTTGTCTATGGTATGCCCACTACATGTGTGACTAGTGCTTATGGAGGTCAGAGGGTGGCTTGTATCTCCCTGGAGCTGAAGCTGGAGCTAGAATGGTTGTGAGTCATCCTGTGGGTAGTGGGAATTGAACTTGGGTCCTCTGCAAGTCTTAACCAGTGAGCCATTTCTCCAGTCTCTCTTACACTTTGAGGCAGGATCTCTCACATTTTGAGGCAGGATCTCTCACTTAGCTGGAGCACTCCGATTTGGCAAGACTGGCTGGCAAGTTGCAGGGATTTACTTGGCTCAGTCTCCTCAGTGCTTGGATTATTTGTGTGTGCTACTGTACCTGACTTTTTCGGTGGGTGCTGAGATCTGAACTCAGGTCCTCAGGCTTGCACAGTCAGTGCTTTACTGACTGAGCCACCTTCCTAGCCCTACTTAGTGATCTCTTGATCACTGTGGGATCAAATGTTCAGAACAAAGTATCAAAAACTCTGGAACAAAGCAGAAAGCTGACAGCATAAGGTTTTAAACCCATCGGAAACTTTTCAAGGGTTATCTGACTCCCTGAGGACAGATTTGACTCCAGCTTATGGGATGAGATGTTACCTTGCAGAAAATTGCACATGATTTGTATCCTATGGAGATGCCATTCATTTCTAAGCTAAAACATCTTGTGTGATCTTTAGCTGAGCTGCATTTATAGGCATTCATTGCTCACCTCTGTGTCTGACCTAACGTCCTCATGACTCAGGTAAACAAATCTTTTTGGGATGTATTGATAGACCACTAGCTTCCCCAGACCCCAAAGCTAGGAATGTTTTTAGACAGCCTCTGAGGTTTGCAGTAGAGACTCACCATTCTGCTGTAACCATCCACCTGATGGGTCTGAAAATGCCTTGATCCATGCCTTTCTTTTGCTCTGTAACTATAAAAAGCTCATTAAACTGTTTCCATGTCAGTTGGAGAATGGTGTTTGGGGCAACAGAAATCCATGTCCTCTGCCTCGGTTCCTCATATTTGCCTCCAGAATAAACTCACCTCCTTTGAGGAGAGAGCTGGGTTTTGCATGGACAGTTAGTTGTGTTTCCTGATTTTGAATAGTCTTACAGGCAAGCATTAGGAGATGGGACATTATTCATGAGTTAAAGTGGGTGGCAGTCAGAAGTGCACTGGAAGTTTTCTGACAACAGGGTTTACTTCACTTTTCTGTCCTCACATGGGGTGACCTAGTGTCAGATGTGTGATGGCAGTAGCCAGTTCTGCAAGGCCCATGACAGGGGGAAGCCAGTGCAGTGAGGAACAGATCTGTGAGCCCCTGTCTTGGGCAGTCATAGTGGTCACAGCTGGTTTGGTGTGGTCTGGGTGGTCTTGTTTTGCGCTTCTTTTGTACACCATGATGCCTGTCTGGTGTGACGTAGCCCTGTAACTGTATTGGCTTCTACCAACCATGCACTTTGCTTCTTTTTGGTATTATGCCTGCCAAGCCCACTTTTGTACTATTTTCTATTTTTTCTTCTTATTTTTACTATTATTGTTATTACGACGCATGCGCATGATGTATCTGATATTAGAAGTGTAGATATTAGAAGACAACCTTGTGGAGTTTGTCTTTTTCTTCCTTCATTACATGGGTTCTGGGGATGGTACTCAGGTCTCCAGGCTAGCAACCTTTTCCTATACTACAAAATACAAGATACCTATCATGTTTCCTTTCTTTATTTGTACACATGTGTGGTAGAAGTGTGTGCGTTAGCCGGGCGGTGGTGGCACACGCCTTTAATCCCAGCACTCGGGAGGCAGAGCCAGGCGGATCTCTGTGAGTTCGAGGCCAGCCTGGACTACCAAGTGAGTTCCAGGAAAAGGCGCAAAGCTACACAGAGAAACCCTGTCTCGAAAAACCAAAAAAAAAAACCAAAAAAAAAAAAAAAAGAAGTGTGTGCGTGTGTTCATATGTTTGGGTTTACATGCTTGTGGAGGCCAAAGGTCAACAGTGAGTGTCTTCCTCTATCATTATCTGCCTTATTTTTCTGAGGCACAGTCCCTCACTGAACCTATTTAGCTAGTATGGCTCACAGTGAGCTCAGGGGATCTTCTTGTTTCTGCCTTCCACTCCCAGCACAGATGTTACAGCTGTGCACCATCATGCCCAGCTTTTGCGCTGGCGCTGGGGATCTGAACTCAGGTCCTCAAGCTTGAACACTTTACCCACTGAGCCGTCTCTCCAGACCACCACGTGCCTTTCTTTCTTTCTTTCTTTCTTTCTTTCTTTCTTTCTTTCTTTCTTTCTTTCTTTCTTTCTTTCTGTTTTTCTTTTTTTTCATGTTGTTTTTACGAGACAGGGTTGCTCTGTGTAGCCCTAGTTGTCCTGGAACTCACTCTGTAGACCAGGCTGGCCTTGAACTCAGAGATCCATCTACCTCTGCCCTCCAAAATGCTGGGGTTAAAGGCGTGTACCACCACCTGGCCCACCATGTGCCATTTTCATGCACCATGAAACATGTTCTACGTGCAATTTTTGCCCCAGTCATTTGACAAACCATAAAATCCACGTGCAGCTGGTGGATCCTACACATGCTTAGATGGCGAGTTGGGGTTGACTGTGATTTGCCAGTTTCTGTCCTAGAGATTATTATTATTTTTTAAAATCTGTCTGTAGGCCTTTAGCTAACTTTGTGTTTATCTAGATGTTTACTCAGCATTCTTTCTGCTGAACATTTGCACGGGCATGCTTGTGCACAGACACTTGGTGTGTGTTCAGGTCTCTGACCCTCTTTGACACAGTTTAGTATTCCACGGCTTCCACCATCAACAAGACAGAAGACCCTGTAACCTGCCCTCACCATAGAACTGTAGAATTGCTGTTTTTAACCTGAAAACATATTAGGAAAACTACACACTGACAAATGAGACAGAAATTCCTGTGAGTTACCTTTTTCCTTTATGTCCACCCCAAGTTTATTCGTGACCTTGACTTCCCTCCTCTACATCAAAGGCTTTATTAAGATGTTTCCTGTAGCATGAATCTTAAAGAGTTTTAATAAAAACAAACCCAAGGCCAGTTATTTGGGTGAGTGCTGGAAGATCAGAGAAGCAGAACAAGCCACAGCCACCTCACCTCGCCAGTTCCTCAGCTGATCCTGTTTCCTCAGACTGGAAGCCTCTCAGTCCTCATCCAGAATGAATCTCAGCTGAACTGCTGCTCAAAAGCCTAAAAGCTTAACCAGCCCTAGTTCCTGGTTTTCATGCCTTATATACCTTTCTGCTTCCTACCATTACTTCCTGGGATTAAAGGCTCACTTCCTGGGATTAAAGGCGTGAGTCACCATGCCTGGCTGTTTCCAGTGTGGCTTTGAACTCACAGAGATTTGGATGGATCTCTGCCTCCCAAGTGATAGGATTAAAGGTGTGTGTGCCACCATTTTCTGGCCTCTATATCTAGTGGCTGTTCTGTTTTCTGACCTCAGATAAGTCTATTAGGGTGCACAATATTTTGGGGAACACAATATCACCACAGTTTCCCTTGGGGTGGGAGAGATGGATCAGTGGTTAAGAGAAGACAGGCTTGGTTCCCAGTACCCATGTCAGCTCACAACCACTTGTAACTCCAGTCCCAGAGTATCTGACACTCTCTTCTGGCTTCCGAGGGTACCTACACAAACATGGCACACACACACACACACACACACACACACACACACACACACACACCTACACCCTTAAAACTAAATGGAGCCATGTTTTCCTGGGGCTGGAGGGATGTCTGGGGAGATGGTGTGAGGATGTTAGTTCAGATCTCAACCAGACATAGTTGAGTGCCCCTGTAACTCTACTGTGTTTGGAGTGGTTGAGAAGGACGACTGAGGGTTTCGGGCTGCCAGCCTAGCTCCAGGTTCAGTGAGAGACCCTATCTAATGGGAACAAGAAGATAGAGAGTGATCCCGATGTCTTCCTCAGGCCTCCACACACACTTGCACAGGTGTGTTCATACATGTTCGTATAAGTGCACACATAGATATTTTCATAAATAAAGGCAGGTCTGTCCGTAAGAGAAATTTGGAGGCTTGCAATTCCCCTACCATCCTGTTATCACTAAGAGTTCACTTTTGTAACACCCTCTCCAGGAGATGCCAGCAAGGACAGGGACCCAGGCCAGGAGTGGGACTGGTGATGGGCTGGCTTGTGTGGGTGAAAGGTAATGAGTTAATGGCACTGGGAGTGGGCGATGCACCAAGGGACTCATCAAGGAGGTGCCAGGGACATCAAGCTGTCAACAGCTCTGTGGAGGAGAGCAGAGCATGCGGAGGCTCCGAGGGTTCCTGCAGGGCCTCTTCCACCCTCTTCTGGCAGCTGGGGACTTGCCCCCGTGGGTCTACGGTATCATTAGTGCAGGCCAATGCATCCCGCCATCCTTGGATTTGACAGGCCCACGTGGCTGGTGGGCTCTTTCTATTGTAAAGTGAAGAGCAGTGACTCCAGTGGGTGGAGGGCAAAGTATAGGTTCCTGCCTGGTGCTTGCTGGGTACCATGATAGGACAGGTGTTAATTAAATGGTCCTTAGGCTGTGGGAGGTGGGCTTTTCCCAACTTAGGAGCAAGTGGAAAACCTGGTGCTCCTTCCTCTACCATCTCAGGGGAATGGCCAAGAGTCTATGGAAGAAAAAAAAGGCTCACCCTTATTTACGATTTTTTAAAAATTATAGCTTGCTCTGCCTTCCAATCAAAGGTCACAGATATGTTTTGAATTTGTACCTACTGACTGCTTAGAACGCCTCTGAGTGAATGTGCTATATTTATGTAACTAGTAGTTTATTAAAAAAAATTAAATATTATTTCAAGCGTGTGAGCTTGTATGCCTGTGACACAGGCATGTGTGAAGGTCAGAGGGCAACTTGAACTGTGTGAGTCCCGGAAAGAGAACTAGGGTTGGCAGCCTTTGTCCAAGTACCTTTGCCCACTGAGCCAGCTTGCTGGCCCCTAGCAATTTAGTGTAGATCACTGGTTCTTGTCTTTTTAGGTTGGGTCATTAAGGGCATGGAAGTGGAAGGAATTCATGCTGATCTTGCAAGGTGACTGAGTTCCTAGGACAAAGGGCCATTATTAAAGAGTAAGGGAGCTGGGGAGACGGCCCAGTAGAAAAAGTGCTTGCTGTGCAAGTGTGAGGACCTGAGTTCGAATCTCCAGCGCACAAGCAATATGTCAGAAGTTGCTACTCACGTGCCTTTGGCCCCTATGCTTTGGGAGCAGGAACAGGGGGGTCACTGGGGTTGGCTGGCCACCAGTCTAGCTTCAAGTTCAGTGACAGAACTTGTCTCAAGGGACTAAGGTAAGAGTGATAGAGCAGGGCACCAAAGGCCTCCTCTGGGAGTCACTCATACCTATGTACACCATACACATGCATGTGAGGTTGAGACAGGCCCTTGAGTCTCTCTGGTTTTCTGTCTCACTGTATAATCTCATACTCTCAGCATGCTTCCACCGTAAGGGCATCTGCCGTGTTGTGAGCTGCCAGAGGAACCTCACCAGGAGCTGAACAGGTGGAGCTGTCCAGACTATGTGCAAATCTAGGCCCCAGAGAAAGAGAGCACAGGTGCGTGCTTGATTGTTCTGAAAACTAAGGCAAGCTCAACAAGACTCTAGCACTCCACAGCCACCAACAGGGAAACCCGTGTCTTCCAGGAAGAAGTCTGCCTGAGCACCCTGCACGTGCACACATACACATGTGCACACATACACTTCTCTACGTCTGTAGAGTCAATGCATTAAAAAAAAAATCAGCTTCGTTGACATGTGTCTTTGTTATTTTTATCTTGCTGTGATAAAATACCATGACCAAAAGCAATGTATGGAAGGAAGAGTGTATTTTGGCTTCCAGTTCCAGAGGGAGAATCCATAATGACAGGGAAACATGGCAGCCGGTGGCTGGAGTGAGAAGCTAAGAGATCAGATCTCAACTGCAAATGTGAAGCAGTTGGACTGGCTATGGGACAAAGCTATTGTCTTAGTCACTGCCCTCCTACTGCTATGAAGAGACACCATGACCATAGCAACTCTTATAAAGGAAAGCATTTAACTGGGGCTGGCTTACAGTTGCAAAGGTTTAGTCCATTGTCATCATGGCGGGAAGCATGGTAGCACACAGATAGACATGGTGCTGGAGAAGTAGCTGAGAGTTCTACATCTGAACTGGCAGGCAGCAGGAAGAGAGAGACACTGGGACTAGCTTGGACTTTTGTTTTGTTTTGTTTTTTTGAGACAGGGTTTCTCCGTGTAGTTTTGCTGCCTGTCCTGGATCTTGCTCTGTAGACCAGGCTGACCTCGAACTCACAGAGATCCACCTGGCTCTGCCTCCCAAGTGCTGGGATTAAAGGCATGTGCCCCACAGGCCGGTGTCTTGGACTTTTGAAACCCCAAAGCCCACCCCCAGTGATACACTTCCTCTAACAAGGTCATACCTACTCCAACAAGGTCACACCTCCTAATCCCTTTCAAATAGTGCCACTCCCTAATGACCAAGATTCAAATATATCAGCCTGTGGGGGCTGTTCTCATTCAAACCACCACAGCTATGAACCCTCAAAGCTCAAGTCCAGTAATGTACTTTCTCCAGCAAGGCCCTACCTCCTAAAGGTTTAATGACCTTCCCAAATAGGGTCACCAGTTGGGGACCAAGTGTTCAAATACATGAACCTGTGTGTGACATTTCTCTTTCAAATTACAACATGTGATTGTACTTAAAACCTTCCTGTGTTTAATATGATGTTTGTGGGTGCATACTTATACCATCACCACAATCAAGGATATAAACACACACCACCTGCAAAAGCCATATACATAATTTTCATAATGAAAATGCAATCCTATTTTAAACATTCATTCACTTTGAACCAGAAATGCCAGTTCTAGGATGAGCTACCTAAGGAAGTAGTTACCCAGATGGGGAGATGATCATCACTGTGCTGTCAGTAACAGTGAATAATTAGGTGCAACCAAGTGACCAGCAAAACAAGAGCAGCTAAGTATTGTGATGCAGTCACACCATGGGGTCCAGCACATCTATTACAAAGACTGAATGTAGGGTGCATATTCATTGTCATGAACATCAGCGTGTCCATCTGTCCATCTTCTATAAGAAGAGAGAGATGGCCGGGAGGTGGTGGCACATACTTTTAATCCCAGCACTCTGGAGGCAGAGCCAGGTGGATCTCTGTGAGTTTGAGGCTAGCCTGGTCTACAGAGCAAGATCCAGGACAGGCACCAAAACTACACAGAGAAATCCTGTCTCAAAAAAAAAAAAAAAGAGAGAGAGAGATAATATCAGATATTCATCCTCTATCTCTCCAGCTGTCTATCATCTATCTACTTATCCACCCATTACTTATCTATTCATCCATCCACCATCTATCATTCATAACCTACAATCCATTATCTGTCATCTTTCCATTTATACATTATCTGTCAACTTATTTATCTATCTATGTATCTATGCATCTATGTATGTATGTATGTGTGTATGTATGTGTGCATGTATGTATGTATGTATGTATGTATCTATCTATCATTTCTATAATTGTGCTAGTTAGTTTTTTGTCGACTTGACACAAGTCATCTGGAAAGAGGGGACCTCTACTGAGAAAATGCCTCCATCAGATTGACCTGTAGGCAAGTCTGTGGGACATTTTCTTGATTAGTAATTGATGTGGGAGGGCCCAGTTCACTGTGAGCAGTGCTACCACTGGGTAGGTTGTCCTGGGAGGTAAAAGAAAATTAGCTGAATGTAATTTTAGAGAGCAAGCCAGTAAGCAACATTTCTCCATGGTCTCTGCTTCAGTTCTTGCCTCCAGGATCCTGCCTTGAGTTCCTGCCTTGGTTTCCCTCACGGATGGACTATAAAGTATAAGATGAAATAAACCCTTTCCTCCAAAAGTTGCTTTTGGTCATGGTGTCTATCACAGCAACAGAAATGTAACTAGGAAACATGTATTTTCTATGCCTCTATCTATCACCAATTATCATCTATCCATCATATGCTGTCTATCTATTGTCTTAGTTAGTGTTCTATTGCTATGAAGAGACACCATCACCATGGCAACTCTTAGAAAGGAAAGACATTTAATTGGGTGGCTTATAGTTCAGAGGATTAGTTCAATATCATCATGGTGCGACAGGGCCACATACAGGCAGACATGGTGCTAGAGAAGTAGCTGAGAATCTTACATCTTGACTCAAAGGCAACAGGAAGTGGTCTGTCTTACTGGGCATGGCTTGAGCATATATGAGACCTCAAAACCTGCCTCCACAGTGACTCACTTCTTCCAACAACAAGACTACACGTACTCCAACAAAGCCATACCTCCTAATAGTGCCACTCCCTTGAAGGCCATTTTTCTTTCAAACCACCACAATCTGTCTTTCTGTTTATCTATCTATCTATCTGTCTGTCTGTCTGTCTGTCTGTCTATCTATCTATCTATCTATCTATCTATCTATCTATCTATCTATCTATCTATCTATTTATCTATCTATCTTTCTCAAGCCATCCGTCCATCATCCATCCATTTTTCATCCTTCACAATAACTCTACTGTATCTAGCTGTCCATTATTTATTTTTTAATCACCTAGCTTCTGTTATCTGTCTCTGTTCCACCCTCCTCTCAACCACCTCTGTCTGTCCATTGCTCCTAAGGACTATTCTCAGGTGGCATTGTCTGGCTTTCCTCAGTACAGCATCCTTACAATAACAATCTAGGAAAGGTCCTGTGGGAAGAGCGTCTCCTGTAACTCAGATGTTACAGGAGACAAATACTCAAATCGGGCATGTATGACCCAGTGTCACCAAGCAGTGACAAGGCCCCTGGAGCCTCTTCAGCTGAAGGAAGCAGGGGATGGTTTGGATAATGTCCACCCTAAGTGGAAGAGCAGAGGTGGCCATGGTTAGAGGGAGGTTGTTTTTTAAATCTGCTGTGTAGGGCATGGTGGCACACACCTTTAATCCCAGCACTCAGGAGGCAGAGGCAGGCAGATCTCTGTGAGTTCGAGGCCAGCCTGGTCTATAGACTGAGTTCCAGGACAGCCAGGGCTACACAGGGAAACTTCATCTTGAAAAACCAAAACAAACAAACAATCTGCTGTGCTGAGCTCTTCATTTCCCAAAGTCAGAATCAAAGCTAGAAGAATCTGTGTCTCCATTTTACCAAGAAATGGGACCGGGAAGTCAGGTCACTCCCATGAGGTCACAGTCAGTGGCAATGGCAGGGGTCCACACCCACATCTGATTCTCTGTGTTGTATTGTGGAGGCCCCACATGGGTCCTCCTTCAAGGAGGAGGCAGAGGGTCATCTCCAGCCGTCAGTGACTTCAGGCTCATCTACTGCTGCCTTACCCGAGGAAACCTCCTGTGTGGGTAAGCTCTCTTTGAAGACAGAGAGCACCAGTGAGAGATGTGTCCCCCTGGCAGTCAGCGTTTACCCCACATCTCACTCCTAGGATGGCTGAGAATGTTTCAGCGGAACATCAAATATTTAGCCTCTCCCTGCTTCCCTTTCACAGACATTAATTCCTGACAAGCAAGCAGAACTCCAAAATATCTTGGCAGCTGCTCCCCCAGAAGCCTGCCTCTACTTGTGACCTCAGGGATAAACTGCAGATGCAGGTGACAAGCTGAGGCATGAAAGCTGGACACTGGCTTTCCAGCTGCCCATCCTGCCATGGCAGAAGTGAAATACAGATGACCCCTGGGACAAGCTGGTGCTCCACTTGTTAAAACTTGGATAGGGACACCAGCAAGATGGCTCAGCAGGTCATGTGCTAGTCATGGAAGCCTGACCACCTGAGTTTGAGCCCCAGAGCCCACATAAAGGTGGACCACAGAGTTGCTCTCTGACATGCATACTCCCCACAACCCAACCTTTCCCCCTCCCCCTCTCCCTCCTCCCTTCTCTCTCTCTCTCTCTCTCTCTCTCTCTCTCTCTCTCTCTCTCACACACACACACACACACACACACACACATTCATGTGTGCACACACACGCACACGCACACACACATGCACATGACAATGAAATTAAATAAAAAAAAAAAAAACCTTTGACAGGCACTAAGGGAGGGATGTACCAGGCAGAAGGAATGCTCCGTGCTCTAGAAGAACCAGAGTTTCCGGGCAAAAGCACCAGTTTTGGGAGGCCCAAGGACTAGGCTTGCCCACCCATCCTAATATGCCAATCAAAGAGGTGAGTAATAGTGAGAAGCAGAGGCAGGAGAGATTTAACCAGTGTTCACAATGAAAGAGGAATAGATAGAGGGATCCGGTGATTCCCCAAGTCCATCTTCAGGGCACTGATGAGAGCTTTAAGTTTAAACAAAGGGAGAATTGCACCAGGGGACAAGAGCTAGACATAACTAAGCTGCCCTGCTCAAGGTGTGGTCTGGATGCTCTTGCCCAGTTCTGGTCCTGCAGGATGGTCCCAAGAAGACCTCATCGCTTGGGAGGAACAACCTGGTGACCATGGGTGATCACCCCTGCTCCAGGGTGCAGCCTTGCCTTTATAGACAGTTTCCCTCATTTCAGTGGAGCGGGGAGGTCTGAGAGGCTCTGCTGTTAGTGGAGCCCAAGGCTAAGGACTGGAGAGTTTTACATGTCTTTTGGGGCCTTGGAATAGAATGCTGTAAAGAGCTGATAGTAAGTGGGCTGGGGAATGGCAGTAACTGCCACACAGACACGAGGAACTGAGTTCAGATCCCCAAAGCCTGTGTTAAAAGTCAGGTGTGGCAGTGGACCTGTAACTCCAGGGCTGGGAGTTGGGGGGTTGGTTGGGTGGGTAGAGGCAAGCATATCTCTGAAGCTCATTGGTCAGCCAACTTAGTTAAATTAATAGGCTTCAGACTCAGCTATAGACCCTGTTTCAAAAAATAAAGGTGGAAATTGATCAAGGAAAGACACCTGACATTGACCTCTGCCCCCCCAAATGTGCACACACCCACATTGACAAGTACATACACCACACATACAACACATAAAAATAATAAATAAGTGGGCTATATGATGCTCAGTTACTCTTCCCTTTGTCTTCAGTTTCAGAGGGGGATGGGATGAATCAGGTACCACAGACTTCTATATACAAAGTCCTTGAGTGATTAATGTACTTGTATGCAGAGGTAAGCAGGTCACCCAGTGTGAAGGAGACATGGGAACAAAGGCAGAGATGCCCGGCTTTATATCTGTTATCTGGTATTTAGTTACCTTGTGGGCACAAGTGAGAAGTCAATCCTTACAGTAAGTGTAGTTTCTGTCTTGCTGTAGCAGAGTGCGTAGCATAACAGGAGCAGGCAGCAGCTGTGTGGCTAACTGGACTGAACATCTATGCACAAAAGGCTTTGGTCCCACAGAAAAAGCCAACAGCCAGGACAAGTTTGAGGCACCCCAGGATGAAAACCACAGAGCCTCCAGCTGCAGACAAAGAAATTCTCATTGGTTGTGACTCAGGGGCAGACCTTGCCAGGACTTACTGGGACAGAACTTCAAAGGTAGCTGGTTGTGCCAAGGTCAGGACCCTGATGCATGGGACAAGGTCATCTATTTGGTGTCCCCCAAAATGTGGACTCCACTCCCCCAGGCCCCTCTGCAGCCTCCAAGGCTATAGGCATGGTCTACATGGTATCTAGGCTTCCTTGTCATCTGGCTGCTAGTTGGATCCATCCCACACTGGGAACAGGGAGGAAACTAGTGGAGAGGATGGAGATGCTGGGTACCTCCAGCCCCCACTCCTGGTTAGAGCTTGACAGAGTCATTTTGGGGAGGACCCTTTCCTACAGTGACAGCTCTAACCTCCCATGGCACCATCTCTGTTCTTACCCACTCAAGCCTAGGTGCATTCCTGAGAACATTTGTTAACCTCCATCTATCCCCTAATCCTGCTCATCTCTTGAACAACACATCCTTCGGACAACTCTTTCTTATGGCTCCCTTCAGAATTACATTTATTCCCACTTGAGACTGACTGTAAAGTCCACACATGGGCTTTCATCTCGGAAAAACTGCAGACACTGGTACTGATTTCCTGGCTCAGCCTCTTAGCTAGCTAATGCAATCCTATTGATTTCCGGTCTTCTCACCTAAGAATCTGAGCGTCTGAGTTAAATGGTCTCAGTGATACTTTTGCTGTCCTAAGCACCACATGGCCCTGGGAAGTGCTGGACACATGTTGACAATATACGCCTTTTTATTGTACCAGCAGTGTACAGTGTGACATCCATCACCATCTTATTCCTGCAACAGTCCTGAGACAGGACAGCACACGCTACTAGACCAGTGAATAAATGCTGTGGGATGTCCTGTATGTTGTGAATATATGTTGCTATGATTGATTGATAAATAAAACACTGATTGGCCAGTAGCCAGGCAGGAAGTATAGGATAGGTGGGACAAACAGAGAAAAGAGGCTGGGAGGGGGAAGTGGGGAGAGACGCCAGCCTGCCGTCCAGGGAGCAACATGTAAAGGCAACAGGTAAAGCCACGGAACACGTTGCGACATATAGATTGACAGAAATGGGCTGAGTTAAGTGTAAGAGCTAGTCAATGGTAGGCCTGAGCTAATGGCCCAGCAGTTTAATTAATATAAGTTTTTGAGTGATTATTTTATAAGTGGTTGCGGGGTCCGTGATGCTGGGCAGGACTGGAGAACACTCCAGCTACAAATAAACATATGGAGAGGTTCAGGGATACTTGGGGTCCCACTATGTGATACTTAATGTTGACCAACAATTTGTCGTGACCCTGAATCATCTAGCAGCAATCCTCCAGGCACACCTGTGAGGGAATAGCTATACTATGTTAGCCTCTAGGCATACCTGTGAGAGCTTAGTTTAAGTTAGTTCAAAGCCTCACCCCAAAGGAGGGTTGCACCATTACCTGGGTTCGGGGCCTGGGCTGTATAAAGAGGAGGCTAGCTGAACAGTCAGTTCTCTTTCCTGATTATGGATGTGACGTGAGCTGCTGCTTTAAGCTCCTGATGCCATGAAGGACTGCACCCTTGATCTGTGAGGCAAATACACCTGTCCTGTAGATTGCTTTTGTCAGGGAATTTATCATAGCAACAGAAAAAGGGAACTGAGATACATCCCAAGTGAGGTACGGAACTCTGCTTGAAACCCTGGAGTCCTGAACCTTATTTCCATATAATCCTTGCTGCTCATGTCTTTCCTCCTACCCACCCTGTGAAACCATGTGGGCAGGGGTCAGCACACTGTGGTCCACCCAGTGAAACCATGTGGGCAGGGGTCAGCATACTGTGGTCCACCCTGTGAAACCATGTGGGCAGGGGTCAGCATACTGTGGTCCGCCCAGTGAAACCATGTGGGCAGGGGTCAGCATACTGTGGTCCGCCCAGTGAAACCATGTGGGCAGGGGGCAGCACATTGTGACCCAATTTGGTTCAATGCTTGCTTTTGTGCAATGCGAGAGTTAAAAATAAAATTTATGTAATTGGAAAAAGGGGTCCAAAGAATAATATTTCATGACACGTTGTTATGGTTACCTCCAGCTGTCAACTTGACACAAATCTAGAGACACTTAGGAAGAGGGAAACTCAACTGAAGAATTACCTTGATCAGATAGGCCTATGGCCATGTTTGTGGGGGCATCAACCCCCCTCTCCTCACCTTGGTTTTTTGAGACATGGTTTCTCTGTGTAGCCCTGGCTGTCCTAGAATGCTCTCTGTAGACCAGTCTGGCTTTGAACTCACAGAGATCCACCTGCCTCTGCCTCCCTAGTGCTGGGATTAAAGGCGCACACTACCACCTAGCACAGGCATTTTCTTGATTAACAATTAATGTAGGGGGGCCCAGCTCACTGCAAGAGGTGCCATCTCTAGGCTGGTGGGCCTGGGCTGTATAAGACAGCTAGCTGAGCAAGCCAGGGGAGCAAGCCCATGAGCAACATTCCTTCATGGTTTCTGCCTAAGGTTCCTGCCTTGAATTCCCTCAATGATGGACTATAAAGTGTAAGTTGAAATAAACCCTCCCCAAGTTGCTTTGGTTTCTGGTGTTTCAGTAACATGATCATTCTACGAAGCTTAGGTTTTTAGACACAGTCTGGAACTCATAGCAGTTTCTATCAAACAATGGCAGAGTTTCACAGCTGCAGAGGTGCGTGAATCTAAAATATCTGCTGTATAATTCGTTATGGGAAAAGTTTGCTGGTCTCTGGGACAAGAAATGGCCTCTTTGAATCCTCTTACATGTGTTGGATGCAGCCCACTCTTCTGGCAAGAAAACATGGGGAGTTGAACGCCATCACTGGCATTAATAGGTACTAACAACTCCCACACACTAAAGTCCTCTGACACATCAGGCCCTTTGAAGCTGACATTCTTTATGTATTTATAACATATTTCTTTTCCATTCGCTGTACAGACCAAGGTTCTCACAAGAGAAGTAACTTGTCTGAGGTCATCTATTAAGGGGTACAGTTTAGAACTGATTCCAATTTTTCTGCTTCCATGGACACTTTGCAATTAAACCTGACTCTTCTGAGCAGAACCAAAGCTCACACCCTCCAGCCAACAGCTGATTTTCATTATCCAGATCCCCACAGAGGGTCTTAACTCCCATTCCTCTCTGCCTCAGTGATGCCCATCACATCAGGGCTAACCAGTTAACCTGTGTCTAAGTGACCACTTCAAGCATGAACTGGAGACCTGACCAGGATGGCAACGTTCAGTTCAATCCAGGATGCTGGAACCTGTGTGAGTTGATCTGCTGTCTCTTGGCCACTGAATAATTAAGACCAGCTTGTTGAGAATCTCTGCCTGGAGGACTTCCCTTCTATGTGTGTTTACATTTGCTTAGTGTGAGCTCTGCTCTAGACACCGCTGCAGGACATCTTGGTGCTGAGCTCATGCCAGGGGACAGGAGTGCATCAGTGAATGCTCAGAGATGGGATCTTGCAGACAAAGGGGAACTTCCTGTAGCAGGTGTTATCATTCCAGGACCTCAGTGCTGTGAACAGAAGAAGCAGAGAGTCTGGGTGAAGATCCATCGACTGCAGTAAAAGTCACCACATTATTGCTCTGGAGTAAAAGTTCTTTCTCCAGCAGGCCTCACTTGCTGATGCTTGCGGAGACAGCTCTCTGATCTTCGTCTCTCATAAAGCTGGGTTTGATCTGCCACTGGGGAGGGTAAACTGCACTTAGAGACTGCCCCAGCTCTGCTTGCGGGACTGCAGGATGGCCCCCAGGATAAGTCACTTTTTTTTTTTTTCAACCTCCCACCACTCCTCGGAAGGAGAAGGAATAGAGAAGAGCAGCGAGATACTTGGATCTGGGATTCTGTGCATGTTTCAAACCTAGCTTCATTTCTTGCCTGCTTTGTGACCTTGAAGAAATTGCTCAGCTTCCTGGAGCCTGGATTCAACTTGGGCTCCAGAGTTGATAGAGCACATTACGTGTGTTCAGACAATGGCTGATACTTTGAGGAACCCATGTTCCTACCACTGTGCTCTGCCAGAAGTGCCTCAATTATCTCAGCAGCCTTTTACATAGGGATGAATATTAAATCCATTTCCCAGGAAAGGAAACAGACTTTCAGAGAGGGTGAATTACTCCCTGTGAGGACATAGCTACAAAGCAGCGGGGCTGGAATTCAAACCCAGGTGTGTGCTCTTCAGTGCCCACACCTCCATGCTTCTCCAACGCCAACTGTGTTCTAACATTCACAAGTACCAGCCTAGGATCAGGGTTTGGACTTTGGTTCACTGGTGAACTGACCCAGGAGACTAACTCTCAGTGCAAACACTTTTTAAAAAGGGATATAGGTTGCACTGTGCACATCAAAGAACTTAATGAAATCTCTGCTGCCTACTCTAACTCTCTAATGCCTTTTCATCCATTTAGAGCCTGAATGTCAACAAACCACTAAAGATCACTTAAAATACTTCTATCCTAGACAGTATCCTATCCCCAGGGAATCTGGCTGCTCTCCAACGTGCTGAAAACAGGACGTCCTCTTAAACCTCATTGTGTCCCTCCTTTCCCCATGGTGCCTCTCCATGCACTTTGACGCCTCCCCATGTCTCATGGTGACCCCATTCCTCATTGTATCCCCATCCTTCAGGGTGCTTCCCCATCCCTCATGGTGCCTCTCTAGCAGCTCTGTGAGAGTTCAGGTCCAGGGTACCCACCGCTGCTGGGCCGGTACCACATCTGCACACAGTCTTCTTCTGGGTCTGTATGGATGCCATCACCAGGCTGGCTCCTGTCCCAGTAACTGTAGTCATAAGGAGAGCCATCTGTCCATTCAAACTGCCCTTCCTGGGGTCCATTTAAGGAAGTAGAGAGGAAGACCAAATATTGGGTCAGCTCCCATATAGGAACAGCATTATAGTACTTCATGCCTGCCACCTTGCATCAAAGCCCTCACTTGTAATGTGTACTATGGTGGAATATTCCTATATACTGTGTGAATATATGTCACTCAGATTAGTTTAATAAAGAAGCTGACTGGTCAATAGCTGAACAGGATAAAGTTAGGTGGGAGAGCCAAACCGAGAATGCTGGGAAGGAGAAGGGTGGAGTCTGGAGTGCCAAGCAGACACAGAGAGAAGCAAAATGAGCATGCCATACTGAAAAAAAGGTATGAAGCCATGTGGTAAAGTATAGATAAGAAATATGGGTTAATTTAAATATAAGAGCTAACTAGTAACAAGCCTGAGCTATTGGCCAGCATTTATAATTAATATTAAGTCTCCATGTTGGGAACTGGCCGATGGGAAAGAAACACCCACCTACATACTATGGCTGTCAGCACTGCTCTTCCCAGATGCCTTGTTGGACCCTTATCATGTGACCTTTACTTACTTTGTCCTCACTGCTCTGTACTGCAGGCAACATCATCTTCAGAAAACTGGCACATGGATGAGTTGGCCCAGATTCATTAGTGTTGGTACTCAAACCCACATGGACCTGACTCCAGTATCCAACACCTAAGCACTGTCCTTTCTCAGCTGGTGAGACTTACTCTTCCTCACTTTCTTTTATTCAAATGTCTGTGTTTTTCTTTCCTGGTCTGGAACTATGCTGTCCTGCTGGAAATCTGATTGTTGCTGCAGTGGGTATGCGAGCCAACTGTGGAAAGAATGACACAGAGGCCATGGGAGCAGGAGTCACACCTCTTTTTGTCATTTATTCTGGTCTTTAGAAAAGTACCTCTTGAGGCATGGATGATTTGAAGTCCTTTCTGTGCAGTGAAATAGCAGAGAGGGGGAAGGTGGAGCTCAAGGTTTCCTCTCTAGCTGCCTTCCTTGCTCTGTGACCTGGGCACATTACTCAACCTCTCTGAACCTCAGTTTCCCATCAATACAGCAGAGTGAATATCCCAGAGAGGTTTGAGGGTTAAGTGACTTTCAAAGTATGTGAATGGCAACCTGGAACCTGGTGGACAATGCCTGGCCCCAAGAAGAAAAGGAAAAAAGGCCTTTTGTCTTATTTGTTAGGGTTATTAAGCCTTATACTACATTCTTTTTTCCTCTTTCTTCTTTTTCTTTTCCTATTTATTTATTTATTTATTTATTTATTTATTTATTTATTTATCCTGAGACAGGGTTTCTCTGTGTAGCCTTGGCTGTCCTGGAACTCACTTTGTAGACCAGGCTGGCCTCATAGAGACCTGTCTGCCTCTGTCTCCCAAGAGCTGGGGTTAAAGGTGTGCGCCACTATTGCCCAGCCTATAATATACATTCTTTAGATTGTGATTTAATGTAGATCTAATCTAATTTTATTTATTTATTTATATTGGTTAGGATGATTTTAATTTAAAGAACTCCCAAGTCTCTGGGAAATACTCTATAATACAGTTAAAACTGAGCAAGTGTTAGTTGCACACTTAGCTGGCACCCAGTGGTTCCTTCAGCAGAAATTTCCACACAATTCCACCCTGCCTTTAGAAGTCCTTACTAAAAGGAGGACACTGGGACAGAGGTAAGGGCCTGGTATGACAGACAGCTAGTCTGATTTTAACACTACTGCTTTAAATGGCAATATTCATTTTATTACAGGTTTATTTAGTCATTATTTTTACGGTGCTGAGGATGGAACCTGGAGCCTCTTGTGTGCTCTATCACTGTATCTCAAGTCTGTATTACAAGTTCTTCCTAATTTTTTTCTTTATTTGTTTGATGTTCTAGGGATTGAACCTAGGGCTGAGATAGGAAGCCTGAGTTCAGGGCCTTCCACAGTAAAGAATGAGCTCAGGGTGAGCCCAGGCAATCAAAAGACACTTCACCTCAAAAGAAACAGTAAAGTGATCTGGGGATGCAGCTCAGTGATGGAGTGCTCAGTCATCTACTGTGTGCTGAGCCCTGGGTTTAGTGATGCTGAAGTGGGAGAAAGACTCTCATATATCTAACCATGTTTTTGTTTAGAGAATCCAAGTCAAAACAAAGGCTTCCTCTGATCATCCTATCTGTTCTGGTCACACCTACTCCCACAGCTAACAGAGGCAGGTCATTGTCACACCCACTTCCATGGCTAACTAGGGCATGTTGGTGTCTATGTGCTGGGTGTGTAACTGTGACCTGGCATTGTTAAAAGAAAGTGGAGCCTTGGCTGGAGTTTCTCCACAGGATCTGACAGCTGTGGCTTCCTCACCTCACCTGCCTGTGGTCATGAAGGCCTGTCCAGATGTCAGCTGGGATGTCAGGAGCACAGCTGTTCACCAGGTCATACACAAAGACGTTCTCTTCCCAGCTGTGGATGTAGGAAGCACAGCAGTAGTTACCATCTCCACTTTCCATAGGATGGAGTCTAAAGCAAGCTTGTTAAGTCTTCTGGACTAAGGAAAAAGAGGACAGGATGTAACTCTGCTTTCCTTTTCTGTTCTCTTAAGATTTCAGTTTATTTGTGTGTGTGTGTGCCTGAGTATGTGCGCACATGTGTGTATGGGTATGCACACCTGTGTATATGTGCAGCAGCCAGAGAGTCTTCCTCTACCACTACCTCTGTCTGAGTGATATTCATCTGAGACAGTCTATCCACAAACCTCTTTGCTGAAAGCCGCAAGAATATGTTATAGAGATTCAGCTGTATATAATAAAGTTATACCTAGAAGGGTCAAGGAATTTTTCTAGAGGAAAGTCAAATATCAAGGAATATTTGATGATATTTGGCTTTTAATATATCAGCTGTTTCTGCTATGAATTTCTTGTGTTCTCACACACTACTGGGCTTTAACTGGCAAACAGTATAAGCTTCACAGGCCTACTGCTGATCTGAACTAGGTAACACCCCTACAGAGCCTAGGAGACAGGTAGATATGCAGATGCATAGCTTAGTTTCTTGTGCAAACGAGGCTCAGACCATCCCTTTCCTTCAGGCCTAGTGGCATTGCAGAGCTACTGACTCAGGACAAAAGGGTTTTTTGCATAACTAGGTGCAGTGAAGGCTGGTGCAGACTTCCTGGTCAGAGCAGAGTCATGTGGCCAGAGAAGGGAGAACAGGACAGAGTTTTTGGATTAGTAGGGATTGGGGCAGATCAGAAGAAGAGGAAGGAAAGATGGGAGATGAGGGAACAGAAGATAAAGATGAGGTTGAAAGCATAAGAACTTAGTTAGGGCTATGAGAGGACAGGAAAAGAGAGGAACTGAATGTCAGAACAGAACTGAAGCTATGTAGATAGAATTTTCCTTAGAGAAATAAAGCAGATGGGCAAAAGAGCCTGGTATACTTAGATTATTTTCTCTCAGAATACTCCCATGCTGGCCATAGCATCTTCCCCAGCACCCTGGGAGGAATCTTCTCAGGGCAGGTCCTTGGGAAAATTCTGATACTTCTTAGCTGGCTGGAAGCCAGAAAGCCCCAGCAATCATCTTGTCTGGCCATCCTTGGAACTGGGGCTATATAGGCATTTGCTAGGGCACCTGGCATGTTATGTAGACATTGGGATCCGAACTCTGGTCTTCACAGTTGTGGAGAGAGTGCTCTTAGCAACTGAGCCATCTCTCTAATCCCTCCATTATTCTTAATTAGGTCAACCTTATATGGCCATCCATGCCAGCTCAGAGAAAGAAAGACTTTACTACTTTACTACTACTTCAAAAATACTGCAAATGATGTGGGTCATACTGAAGATAAAAAGAACAATGGAAGGGCCACACATTGTGTTGTGCATGCTGAACAACTTAATGAGATTTCCAATACCTGCTTTTGTTCTCTCTCCAAGACACACCATGCACTGGCAATCCTTACACAGCTTCTTCTTTCCTAATCTCTCTCCCATAGCATCACTAAAATATTTCCTGTCTGTCCATCTGTCTGTCTCTCTCTAATTTTTTTTCTGGGAAATTCAGCTATAAGCTTGAACTTGCTTAGTCCACTCAGTGTCTTTTTGGAGGAGTCCTAGCCTTGATTTCAAAAGCTTATCAACAAAGAAACCAGTGAGGGACCCTGGTGTTTGCTCATTGTCTAAAACAATGAAGAAATAGAGATGAATGGTTGGAAGGACAGAGAGATGGGTGGATGGATGGAAGTAGGAATGGATAAATGAATGGATAAAGGATGATGAACAGATAGAAAAATTGAAGAATATAGGGAAGGAAGGGTGTATAGATGGACATAGTAAAACAGACTCACAGAGGCTACAAGTACCCACCTATGTTAGGAGTGTGCTCCATGTTATACAGCCATGAATTCATTTCATCCTCATAGCAGGCTGGAGTTGAAGCAGACTTTGTTGGTGTCTGCACCAAAGCCAAGCCCACAGGATAATTTCATCTTACTACTGTAATATTATAGCCTAGGAAGGCACATCTCTTTCCCCAGTTCTCTTTGAAGCTAACATTGCCAAAAGACCCAGTTTGAACACCTAGCTGAAAGGCACGACTTTCAGGGAGAGTCTGGGAAGCATTTTTCCCTCTGGTAGAAGGAAGAAAATGTGTGGAGAAGGCTCCGGTCTCTGCTCTGCCCTTCCTGTTCGGAAACTTTCCTGAGGAAAGTCAAGGTAACTGCTCACCCAAAGAGTGGTTCACCCAGTGAGCCCAGAAAAAGCCATCAACTGAAGTCAGGAGGGCAGAGGAAGGATGTGGGGGCAAACAGACAGATGGCAGCACAGGTCACTCAGCTGTTCACACGACCAGATGGACAGAGGCCCTGGCAAGTGGTTCCCACCATGGGTAAGAGGTGAACTTCAGGACATCAGGGAAGTCATAGTGCTCTAGTCCTGGACCGAAGGCCTATCAGCTCCCATGAGCACGTTCCAAGTGCACTTTGGAAGGGCTGCCATTTTGTGGGCGTGTCCACCATGGAGTGTGTCTCACCTGGAGTGGAGGTCAGAGGAGGTGGTCGTGCCTTCCACCTTGTTGAGGAAAGGTCTCTCTTGTTTCTGCTTTGTTGCTAACTCCAGGCAGCTAACCTGCAAGCTTCCAGGCAACTCTGTCTCCACCACCACCTCACACAAGAGGTGATGGATACAGACGTATGTCAGGTATCTGCTCCACCTGCCACCATCCAGGTTCTGAGGATCAAACTACGGTAGTCAGGCTTGCATAGCTGGTGCTTTTACCTACCAAGCCATCTTCCCGGCCCACCTATTCCCATGCCACACGTTTGTTAGGTCAGCTGTGTCACCGGATCAAGAGCTCTGATGCCCTGCAGTGTATGGCACAAAACTGGCAATTATAAAGACGATTCTCCCAGCATGCTCTTTGCTACCACTGTTGAGTTATTTGCCCTCTCTTTCACCCAGGATAACTTCAGTGAGAAATTGTGCTGGGTAAAAAGTCGCTTCCATGACCTGAGCCAGAAACCAGTTGGAGACATCAGACTCCAACCCTTTCCCCCAGGGGCTCTTGGCTAGGCCACAGAGGCCAGAGCAGTCCACTCACCTGTGAATGGAGGCCAGCTTGGCAGATTTCCTACCCACAGTGAACTGAGAGCAGTGCAGGTCGGCCTCCGCCCAGGTCCTGTTGATGGGGAAGAATCTGTAGCAGTGACCTTTGAATTCTGTCCAGAACAGGGGGCACATCAAAGACATCTGGGGCCCCTCCGACAGGGCTGGGGACAGACAGAAAACAAAGTGGGAGATTGGTGAGGCTCATGTTGTCTCTATGCCTTATATTACACATTTTTAAGAGTAAAACACATCCATTATGATTAACACAGTTCTGTGCCTGAAATAAAAAAAAAAAAAAATACATGCACACCCCGGGGGCTACATAGAGAGACCCTGTCTCAAACAAACTAACTAACCGAAAAAGAGATTTATTTGAATTATTTATGCATTATGTATGTGTGTATGCTGTGTGTGTGTGCAGGTGCCACATGTGTGACGGTACCTCCTGAGCCAGAAGGGGGCGCTGGCTCCCCGGGTGCTGTAGTTACAGGTGGTTGTGAGCCACCATGTGGGTGCCGGGACAGAACCTGGGTTTTCTCTTAAGTGCTGAGTCTCTTCTGCAGCTCCTATTGAGATTGTTTTAAATAGCTCTTGAATAGCCCCTAAGTAGCCTCCCTAGAGATTAATAACTGCCTTATATTCGGATATTTAGATTTTTTTCTTTCTTTCTTTCTTTCTTTCTTTCTTTCTTTCTTTCTTCCTTCCTTCCTTCCTTTCTTTTTAAATAAAAGCCTATTATATATAATACTAAGACAAGTTTCATGCAACAAACTCTGTCAGTGTTTCTGGTGGTTTTCTGAGGAGAGACTTGGATGGCTTTGACACAATTTCTAAATTGCCTCCTGAAAGCAGCTTCCCCTCTCACTGTCATGGCTGAGGGGACCCAGCTCACTCTGCCCTTGCTAGGTCCGACTGCCATCATTTCCCTGGGAATCTTTGCAAATTTTAGAAGCAAGAAATGGCACCTTGTTTCAATTTGCAATTCCAGGCTATCTGTCAAGTGTGTGTATTTACTGACAAGCTAGAACCAAGACTTTATATCTTTTGCCCATCACATTGCTGGGGTCAGGATAGGATGTTAATTGTGAGAAGCAGCACATTGAAAACAATAACAGGATTATGGTGTTTGAGATGATAAAGTCCTCTCAAGTCTTGGCTTCTCTTGAAACTTCTTGGGGGTGTTGTTCTTGGAAATAGAAGGTGGCTGTTGGGAGAGGCAGATGATTGAGAACCTTCCATTCACTAGGTTGGGAGACCCACGCAGTGAGCAGTGGTCCCTGGACATCTACATACTGGCCACCTTGGTGTCTGACCTGCTGTGACTCATAGGCACATTCTCTTCTTCCTCAGATGTCCAACTGGCAGACACCTGGAGCTTCTTTTGTAACCACTCAGAGGCACAGAATCTCTTCCTTCAAATTGCTGCCGTAGCTGACTGACTCGGAGAATCAACACAGTGAATAGGGGCTGGGGAGGTGGATCAGTGGGTGAAGGACTTGCTGTGCGACCACGAGGACCTGAGTTCAGATCCCCAGCAGCCACAGAAAAAGCTCAACATGGTGATACATGCCTATAATCCCAGTGCTGGAGGTTTGGGGGCATGTGTAGAGACAGGCAGATCCTTGGGGCTTGCTCGCCAGCCAGTCTAACTGAATAGGTGAAGCTTCAGGGTTAGTGAGGGACGCTGTCTCAAAAAGGACCTGGCATTGTGGCACATACCTTTAATCACAACACTCAGAAGGCAGAGGCAGATGAAGCTCTATGAGTTCAAAGCTGGTCTGGTCTACATAGGGAGTTCCAAGCCAGTCAGGGCTACATAGGAAAGCAATCCTGACCCCCACCCCCTCCCCCCCAAAAGGAAAGCAGAAAGTGAAGAATAACATCTCTCTTTTCACACACATTCCTAGAGCAGCACCATTCATAGAGCATTTATTTATTTATTTATTTATTGATTAATTGATTGATTTATGTGTGCACATAGATGCACATCCATATGGGGGGGGGCAGAGGACAACTTCAGGTGCCATCCTCGGGAACGCCAGCCACTTCCTTCGAGACAGTCTTTCATTGGTCTGAATCTTGCCAATCAGGCTGGGCTAGCTGGCCAGTGAGCTCTAGAGATGCTCCTGTCTCTGCCTCCCCAGCGCTGGGATTACAAGTACAGCGACTACACCTGTTTGTTTGCTTAAATGGGGTCTCTCGGGGGATGGAACTCAGATCCTCATGCTTTCAATGGAATCATTTCCAGGCTGAGCTATCTCTCTAGCCCCCATGGAGCATTTATGATGTGAAAACAGACAGAGAGAAAGTGAGGCTTCAATAAGATCAGCACGGCAAGAAAGTGTTAGCGACCTCCGGATCACAAAGACTTCCTTTACAGCATCACATACCGCTTCCTCACGGGACATAAGCAGGCTGAGGTTGGCTCATGGCAGGTCCCCAGAGTTCATGCCTTCTGCTTTCATCCAGGTTGACTCATCTACCATTCTCAAATGCCTAATCAGACCTTTGTGGGCACTCTCTTGTCTTGACTCTGGCTAATTCTTGCTTCTCTTCTAGTCTCAACTGCAAGGTGGCTTTGGGTACTGTCTTAGTCAAGGTTTCTGTTGCTGTGACGGAACTCCATGACAAAAAGCAATTGGGGAGGAAAGGCTTTATTTGGCTTACACTTCTACATTGCTGTTCATCTCCAAAGGAAGTCAGGACAAGAACTCAAACAGGGCAGGATCCTGGAGGCAGGAGCTGATGGAGAGGCCATGGAGGGGTGCTGCTAACTGGCTTGCTCCTTGTGGCTTGCTCAGTTTGCTTTCTTATAGAACCCAGGACCATTAGCCTAGGCATGGTATCACCCACAATGGGCTGGGCCCTCCTCCATCAATCACTAATTAAGATAATGCCTTTCAGTCAGATCTTACGGAGGTATTTTCTTAGTTGAAGTTCCCTCCTTTCAGATAACTCTAGTTTGTGTATCAAGTTGACATAAGACCAGCCGGTGCAGGTACCATCAGATGGGAATCTCTGGTAAGTGCTTATGCACCCCGACTCCCACATACTCCCAGGATTCGTGTCCAGTGTCGCCCTGTTTGGTCAATAGCTACTGCGACCACTCATCTCCCAGAATCTTGGCACACAGAGAGTGCATGGGACTTAGATTTTAATTATGAGGGTGGTTACATGCATGTGAGTGCAGTGTCCTTGGTGGCCAGAAAAAGGTATTGGATCCCCTAGAGCTGGAGTTACAGGCAGCTGAGAGCCACCTGATGTGTGTGCTGAAGTGGGAACTGAACTGGGGTCCTCTGAAGGAGCCCTAAGCTTAGCTTCTGCGACATCTCTTTAGTCCAGGTTCCGAGTGAACACAAGCAAATAGGAATGTTCAAATAGCAGCGAAGGCTAGTTGCCCGAGCCGAGTTTTCCAGATTGTTCTGCACTACCGTGTGATGAGCAATACAGCATGGCCTGGAATCTCACTGGCCGTGCAGACTGTTGGGAACACTTACTCAGTTACCCACGTTTGAAGTCTGGGAACTGCTGGCCTGTAAGCAGGAAGATGAAGCCTGTAGAAGCAACTTCCTTCTCCTGCCCCTCCTCCTTCCCCCTTTCCCTCTCTCCTCTCCTCTCCTCTCCCCTCCTCTCCTCTCCTCTCCTCTCCTCTCCTCTCCTCTCCCCTCCCCTCTCCTCCCCTCTCCTCTTCCCCTCCTCCCTTTCCTTCTCTCCTCTGCTCTCCTCTGCTCTCCTCTCCTCTCCTCTCCTCTCCTCTCCTCTCCTCTCCTCTCCCCTCCCCCTCCCCTCCCCTCTCCTCTTCCCCTCCTCCCTTTCCTTCTCTCCTCTGCTCTCTAACTTTATCTTCTCCTTTCCTTCATTCCTCCTGCCCTCTTTCTCTCTTTCTCCCCTTTCTTCCTGCCTTGGATAGAGCTTGGCAAAGAGTAATTAATAATTAATTAAGTGAAGGGTGACTGGGTGGGAAGAGGAGGAGGTAAAAGCCCTTGGCCTCAAAGCCTTCTCCCCCAAGGTGGAAAATACTTCCGAAACTACTCTGCATCTCCCCAATCTGGTCCCTTTGAGGTTTTTTTCCCCCCACTAAGGAAAAAGGAATTTCTGCATGCCTGGGTTGAAGTAAACCAGAAAATGGGACTGTGGCAGGTCACTGCCCAATTCCTTCCCTCCCATCCAGGCAAGCAAAAACCTTTAATTGGAGGGTTGGGAGGCACAAGAATGAACTCCCAGATGTCCGGTGTTCCCTTCTCCCTTTGCCTCTGGGAGCTTAGAAGCTGGGGTTGGAAGGGCTTTCATCAACTGGACCGCTAACCAGCCTTTGCTAGCCTGTCTGTCTTTATGGGCACGCCGTTGGGTTTGTATATTGACCCTCAGAAAACGGTGGTAAAGCAATAACCAGAACCAACCTTTGCTGACCACGTGATGTGTGCCAGGCACTGTGCTAAGTGCTTTGAACAGACTGTTAATTTAATCTTCACATCCTCCCAGGGAGGCCCTGTAATCACTGCTACTTTACAAAGAAACTCAGAACACACTGAGGTTGACTCCCTTGTCAAAGGTCACGGAATTGCTCAGAGGTAGCCTCTGGAGCCTGAGATTTTTTTTTTTTTAAGAGAGAGAGCACAGAAATAATGATGTCATTAATATTTAACTTGTGGACGTGAGTCTTGCAGGCAAAATTAGAAACTTGTTATTTGTTTGCCCCTTTGAGGGAAAGAATTAATGGCTCTCTGATCCCTGCCAGAAAGGACATCACAAGTAGTTAGGACAGCGCAGCACAAGGGGCGCCCAGACGGGTGATGGATGGCAAGGGCTGTCCCTGAAGTATCTAAACACAGCACACAAGCCAGACTTGAAGATCTGAGGGGCTTCCTGGAAAAGGTGATGAATCGGTAGAGACCTGGAGATGCTACGAGTCAGAGAGTGCTCCTGGCAGAGGGCACAGCCCAGGCAGGGGGCACGGCCCAGGTAGCGGGCGTGGCCCAGGTAGTGGGCATGGCCCAGGGAGAAGATGGAGTATTTGCGGGGACAGGGAATGGTTCAACAGGGCTAAGAATCTGAGAAGGAACCCAAGATAAGGAGGGAGCTGTGGGGGATAGAGGGAGAGAGTCGGACAGGAGGTGCAGGGCAGGAGGAGGAGGCTTGTTGCTCAGGAAACGGAGAAGCCAAACTGCATAGTCTTTTTCTCAATTAGCAGCAGCCAAGGCCTCCCAGCTGGGGGTGTGGGGGGGAGTCAAAGCTTTTGGGAGCTGAGCTTGTTCTGGGATGAAAACACATCCGTGGAATCCAGCTCTCCCACTTTGAAAGAATAAATTGTCACCTTCCCACGCACTCTGGCTGTGAGCTCCATTGGCCCCCCTCCAGCCGCCCACAGATGCAACACTCTGCTCTCTGCTGCCTCCTGCAGATGCACTCACTGCTCTGCGGTCTCTGCCGCCTCCTGCCCACAGCAGCCTCAGGACCAGATAAGGAGAGGAGGCGGGGAGGCCCCGAGGCCACATTTGCCTTCCCCATTCCCACAGTGGGCCCCCCCGATACACCTGGAAAGTGTCTTCCAGACTCGAGCAAGGTTGAGGGCTGGACCACCGTTATCATCCTCCTGTTGCCTGTCTGGTCTCAAGGCTTGGCGGCACTCCAGAGCCTTGCTCTTTCCGTCTGGAGCTCTGCCTTTTCCTCTCTGGGACACTCTGGAGGCCCCAGAGGGGAGGAAAAACCCCCAAACCACTGCTTAGATTGATCCCAACAGGCACCACTCACTGGGTGTTTAGGGCTTGATTCCTGGAGGCCAGCCCAGCAGCGATATTAGACAAGGATTGGAGAGGCTGCCACCTGCTCCTGGCAGTTGGGTTTGTAACTCTCTGAAACTCCTAAGCACTTTAGTGCTGCTGGAAGACGTGGTTCGTGCTCATGGTTCCGTGGCTCATTGGCAGAATAAGTGTAGTTGGCCTTCACACCTACAGGCTCTGGTCCATGACTTGAACCAATAGTGGAGAGGAAGCATCTGGGAGGCACTGCACCTGTGCTGAACACAGACTTCTGGGTGCTGGGAATCATGCCTGGGAACTTGCATGTGCTAGACAAATACTCTACCCAGGCCCCGGCTTTTGGTGTTTTGAGATAGGGTCTCACTTTGTAGCTGAGTCTGGCCTTGGATTTAAGATTCTCCTGTCTAAGATTCCTAAGTGCCATAACTGGGGGTTAGACAGCTTTTTTTTCGTGTCACCCTTCTCTACACAATGCACCCCAGAACACAGGAAATGGGCATGGGTAAGATGCAGCCACTGCACTCCTCTACAGCAGAGACCCAGCATCTGAGAATTTTGGCATCCACGGGAATGCTGGAACCAATTCCCTGCAGATGGCTGAGGGACCACAGTATGTTAGACACCAAGTTTAACCAAGATTTAATTAAAGACATCAGCATTTACTGAGTTCCTATATGTTCCTAAGTGTGTGACCTCGGACTGTTCCCACATGGTATTAGTTATATGCTAAGGAGTTCTCCAAAGTATGTGTAGAGCGTTCTGTGACTACAGAGGGGGAGCAGGAATGGCCAGAGTGTTTGAGGAACGCTCCAGGATTGGGTCTATTCTAGGAGGCAGGACATCCAGTTGCTTGGGCTTCTGTGCCCCAGCAGAGGAGCTTGGACTCTGGCACCAGATGACCCTGATTGAAAACTGTTCCCTGGACCTCAGTTTTATCTGCAAAATGTTCATAGGTGAGTCTGGGGAGATGGCTCAGTGGGTCAAGTGCCAGCTGTGTGAGCATGAGGACCAGAGTTATTCAGATCCCCAGTACCCATGTAAACAGTCAGGCACAGTGATGTGACTTTGATCTCATTGCTGGGGAGTTAGAGATGGGCAGGTCCCTGAAACTCATTAGCTAACTGGCCTAGCTGAATCAGTGAACTTCAGGATAGTGAGAGACCCTGCCTCAAAAGATAAAGGCAGAGAGCAACCAAGGAAGACACCAAATGTCAATCTCTGGTCTCTACACAACAACATTCGACATGCACACACATATGGACACACACAATGGGCTTGGCTGAGTGCTTATTTCCCTGAGAAGATGACTAGGCAGAGTGAGCATCCTAATAGACTTCAAGCATTACCACAGCAGAAGCAGTCTGGGCCCCAGAACCTTCCCACAGCCAAGAATGCAATGCTGTATTTCTGGAGGGTGGGGAGAAGGCTGGGCAGCTTGACTGATCCCCATCTGCACCCAGAGGCCCTGCAGAGGCAGGTGCTGAGTTTCAAATCACTTTGCCCTGGTGTCACATGAAAAGCTCTGGGTTCAGGAGCTGGGGGAAGGAACCAGCAATGGCTGAAGAATTCTAACAGCAATTATCTTTGTTACTGCTATTAGGTGCTGACTCTAAGTACTTCACTTGCTGGAATCCACAGAAACAATGAGATCAAAGGTAATTTCAGAGGAAAGGCTTGGGGGAAAGTCTAGTTTGGCTAGGTCCTCCCAGGCATGTATGAAGAATATTTTCTCCAAGAAAATCCAGGACTGATGCTGAGCGGATCTGTGCATAGATCAGCATGCTTGGGGAATGGATAATGAAAGGCAGGAGCTATGGGAGAATGGCTGATGGGTGCCCTGTACTCCTTTGTACAGCAGAGCTGGGGGGTATTCAGAAGAGAAAGAAATCAAGGTCATTTAACACAAGAGGACTTTGGGGTGCATTCCACCCTCAAGGTCTGCAAGGAACCACAGGGCCCCTATTAAGTCCACGCTAGTCAACCAGCAACGCATTCTCTCATGCTTGTGTGTCACAGTCTCTCTGGGCTGATATCATTTTCCTAGAGTCCTAGTCTGCTGGGTGGGGAGTCTGGGGAACACAGTAAGTGCTGTGTGAGCAGTGGTGGTCCTGGTCAGCAGTCTGCAGCCTCAGTTTCCCTGCTGCAGTAAGGAAGGGTCCGGTGGTCAGAGGTCTCCAAGATTGCTGGGTCTCATGTGATCCTGGTTTACCTTGTCTAAAAGAGGGTGGCACATGGGGACAGATGTGTTGTCTGGAATTTTCCGTCTCTGATGAATCCTGTTTGTCACAATGAAACTCTCCTGCCTGTGACATTGTAACACCAACTACCACAATGACAGGGGTGTCGAAAGAAAAATGCTGTTTTTTTTCAAATGCTTGTCATGCGGTCAGCACCTTATGTACACTGTCGCTTCATTATTATCCCCACCTCTCTGGTGTGTGTGTGTGTGTGTGTGTGTGTGTGTGTGTGTGTGTATACATATGTGTATGTACATATGTGCAGTCGAGCATGTGTGTAGTGGATATGTTCTCGTGTGGGTGTATATGCGATTGAAATTGGGTTTCTATCTCTGTCACTCTCCATCTTGTTTTTTGGAGGCAGGGTCTTTCTCAGAACTGCAGCTCATTGATTCAGCATGGCTGGCTAACCAGCAAGGACCAGGCATCCTCCTGTCTCTGCTTCCCCAGCTCTGTGATTACAGGCACACCGTGGTGCCAGGCTTTTTATTTGGCATTAGGGATAAACCTCAGCTCCTGTGCTTGTAAAACAAGCACTTCCAGCCTCGGGCTGAGAGACAAGTTTCTGCAGTCTCAGGCCCCAGTCTATGGATTCTGCTGCGACAGCCTGAGCTGACTAATGCATATAGAGAGCTTGGGTAGAAGCGAAGCTCCCAGGCTTGGCCAGGTGAGCTGAGGCTACCTGCCTCCTTACCAGGGGGTTGCCAAACAAATAAACAGAAGAGTGGTTAGTAAATCAGAATTTCAGATAAATAACAAGTAATTTTTAGTATAAGTTTGTCCATGCAATAGCTGAGGTACACTTAGACTAACAAAGGATTTACTGATATCTATGTACTGATGTTTTATCTGGTAACTCTGAGCCCCCCAATCTGCAACAGCCAAATAACTGGCCTACTGACAATCTCCACCTGGAGATTTCACTTAAACGGGGATGAAAATGATGGGTCTCTGCCATAGGGTTACTGTAAAGATCATATAAACTCATGATGAAAAGTACTTAGAACTATGTCGATATACAGTAAGGGATTTGTGAGTCTTCCCTCACAAATGAGGTATTTGTGTGTACATATATATACACATACATATGCATATATGTATTTAAGATAGCATCACATAGATACCACAGTCTAGCCTGTCACTTCTTTTGTAATCCATTCAGGCTTTGAACTCTCTATCCTCTTGCCTCAGCCTTCCGAACATGTACCACTGCTCCTGGAGCTAGTGGGTCTTTTAAACAATGCTTGAAAAGAGCTTGGTGGAGGTTTGAGGTCAGAGCCTCAGGCACACGGGCACAAGGAGATGCAGGCTGCCTCCCAACCTGAGAGCAGTTGCCTGGTGTTATCGCCCCAGCCGCTGGTTTGAAATATGGAGGAATTCAAACTCAATGACTGCCCCTCATCCCCCAAATGGCATATAGGGAGGTCACGTGCCTGAGGTTGATGAGTCCCATTTCCTGGGGACATCCCACAAAGCCCACAGGGATGGATATCACTGGAGACAGGCTGCCAGGGAGACCAGGAGAGGTGCAACTGTGTCCATCCTGCCCGTCCACCTCCAGTGCATCTGCATCGGAAAGCTCCCTGGGCATGGTTGGCATTGCCAAGGTTGGAGTCGAGGGAAGGTTCTAGATGTCAGATTTCTAACAAAAATACCATTTTCCATTTCCTCATGGTGTCAGGTACAGTGCTAAGCACTTGATCCACAGCCTGGAGGAGGTGATCTTATGACACCCCACCACCACCACCACCACACACACACACACACACACACACACACACACACACACACACACACCACTTTCTGGCACTCTGGAGCAGGAAGCAGGAGGATTGAGATTTCAAGACCAGCCTGAGACAATAGCAAGATCCTGTCTCAAAAATAAATGACTGAATAACTAAAATTTAAAAGGAGGGAGGGAGAGAGGGAGAGAGGAGGGAGGAAGTAAGTCAGTTTCCCAGGTTAACAGCTTGTAAACTGCAAAACTGAGATTTACCCTTTAAGGGACGAGGAATGCTTCCTCATTAGGAGCCTAGCTATCAGGAGGGTCATCTTAGCCCCCCAGCACCCTCCCTCAGCATTCCCACAGCCCAGGCAGCTGGCCTCTCTAGTGGGCCCTCAAGTCCCTGGAAGTGACTTCCCCCAACCTGTCCTTGTCCCTGGCTACTGTGCTCACCTGAGTGAATACTGATGTCGGTGTGTGGAAAGGCCCTTGCAGACAGGAGGGCCAGGAAGGCCACAGCCCACAGTCCGCACTTCTGCATGCTGAGCCCAGAGGGAGCTGCCTCCAGCTGGAGCAGAGCAGCACAGAGCTTGGGTTCCTGATGGCTCTTCTAGGTTCAGGCCTCCAGCAGCTAGGGCAGATGGGATGGACCCCAGCCCCTCCTCCTCCTGCCTCTCTCCCAAGCCTCTGCATCACTGAACATGATGCAGAATGACAACTAGGGGCAAAGGCGTGCTCCAGGCCCCTGGGAACCCCTGAGCCACCTGAGTTCCCAGCTCTCAGCCTGTCATCTCTTCTTTGAGCCTCAGTTTCTGCCTCTGTCAGACAGGATCACAAAGTGGCCAGTGTTCCAGCTTGTCCGAGGCCACCAGCCAACTCCGTCCTCTTGAGTGAATACCTCTCAAAAGGTAAAAATGCAAGTCAAGGTTGATTACAGAAGGCCCTGGAGCCTTGGAGGTGATTTGTGTGGTCCACATAATGCCTTAAGATCAATATAAAACCAGGGCTGGCTCAGCACATGTCACCAAGCCCGACAACCTGAGACATGCGTGGACACACAAGATGGAAGGAAGAATTGATTTCTGCAAGTTTTCCTGATTTCCAAGCAGCATACTTTACACACACACACACACACACACACACACACACACACACACACACACCCCACACACTGATGTCAGGTTATAATAATTAGGAGTTGTTGTTTTTTTTGTTTTTTTACTAAGGGATGATTTCTGACTCATGCCGCAAATCTGAAAACCGGACAAGACTCGGCCCCTATTTCTGCAGCAGAATCACCGCCCAGAGGTGAAGAGGGCACCCACATCAGGAGGGCTCTATGAACTCAGGTTTACCGAGGTCCTGTCCACTAGGCTGATGTTAAGGCCCACAAGGTCTTTCTAGCTGCTTGCACGGTTAAAGGAGGCATCTGTAGAAGGGTCACACAATGAGTTACAAACGTCACAATGGTCATCCTTTGAGCCTAGCTCTACTGTTCATTCTTAAATGTCTTAAAACCTACTGGTGTTTTTCTCGGGATTTCACTGCATGTAGGAGGGTCCCTGTAGTTTTCATTTTGCATATGTATGTGTGTTCGTGTGGACTGTGCACGTGGAAGCCTGAGGCTGGTGTCTAGTGTCTTCTTTAATGGCTCTCCACTTGCTTTACTTTTAGAGACAGGGTCCCTCACTGAACCTGGAGCTCATCCATTCCGCTAGACTGGCTGGCCAATGAGCTTTAAGGATTCTTCTCTCATCAGCTCTGGGCTACTGATCTGTGTGGCGGCACACAGCTTTTTACATGGGTGTGGAGATTCAAATTCAGGTCCTCATGCTTGAGAAGCAAAACACTTTACCAGTTGAGCTATAACCCTGCCCAAGAACTCCGACTAGTGCAAACACGAATCGCTGTCTCTTCTATCCTGTGTGTTCTTGGGCAAGCCACTTTGCCTAGCTGGGTCTCAGTTTCTCCCTCCATCTAATTAATAATAAATAGTATATATCTCCAAGAGATTAAGTAAAATTCATTCCTTTGCTTACACCATTTTTCTCCTTGGAATTTTGAGACAAGATCTCACTATATAGTCCTGCCTGGCCTGAAATTCATGGTCCTTCTGTGTCAGCCTCTCCTGTATAGGGAGGACAGGTGTGCACCACCACAGCCAGGTGTTTGTTCTTTTTAACATGGATGCTTGCCAGTAGAAGATGATCGCTAAACAACAGCACGGGTTGCCATTATTGAGCTTGATCTCAGGAAAGACTTACCCTGGCACACTGCATCCTCTCCATCTTGTATGCCCCTTATCCTCCCCCAAAATGCTCAGCGGGGGGCTCTGACACTTCACGTAACTGACATTCGTGAGTAAGATGGGAATATGTCAACTTGGTTTCCTAGTCACTCACTTTCCCTCTGGATCCCTCACTGCTATGCTTGTGAGGAACAACTTAGCTCTCACCCACACAGCATGCTTTGCCCCACTGGTGCTGGCACCGAAGTCTGCTAAGGCATGACTCAGCATACAGGCTCAACTCCGGCCCAACTCCAGTTTACAGCAAGTCTGGAGTACACCGGTTGTCTCCAGACCATTGTGTTAGGGCAGCTGCCAAGGCACATATGTTTATTCAGAAGTGGTGAACATTTAGTACATGCTCATGTGTGCTGACATTACTGTGAACGTAAATTTTAATGTGTGACTATTAGTCTTCATCATTGACTTGATTGGATTTGGAACCACTCAGGAGACACATTTCTGAGTGTGTCTGTGTGTTTCCAGAGACATTTACCTGAAGAGGGATGACCCAGCCTGAATGTGGGGACACCATCCAATGAACTAGAATCCCAGACTGAAAAGAAGAGAAGAGGAGGAAGCCAGTCTGGCATCAGTATTCATCTCTCTTTGCTTCCCGTCTGTGGGTGCAATATGACTGGTTGCCCCACCTACTTTCCCTCACAGCTGGAGCCGTTCTCTCCACCATGCGTTCCCTGGTATCATGGACTATACTCTCAAAGCTGTGAGCCCAAGCAAACCCTTCCTTCCTTGAGTGTCTGTGTCAGGTTTCTCACAGCAATGAGCAAAGGTAACTATCATAAATTCCCACACTAGTCTCTCTGCTCCAAACACCCTAACCTGACACTCATGAAGGGACTTAAAAATATAAAGTAGTCATTCTCTCTTCAGTGTTATTACCCTGTGAGTAGAAACAGAGAGGCTCCTGCTGCTCTGTTGTTTGGAGATACCAGGAACCCAAACACATCTGCCTTACTCCATGTTCAATGCGATAACAAAATACCTGAGACTGGATAATTTACAATGAAAAGAGATTATTTATTTTCAGTTTCAAGGTTGTAAAATTCAGTATCAGGGTATCTGCATCTTCTTGCTAGAGCATCATAGGTGGGAGGGAGGGAGAGACGGAAAGGGAGGAGAGAGAGAAAGGGGCAGAAGAGGAGACGAACTCCAGAGATAAACACCTTAATTCACTCTTTATGAGACCAAAACACCTCACATTAAAAAAATTCAATATGAATTTTGGTGGGGACAAACATTCCAATCACAGAAATGTCCTTCTGAGTATGAATGTTCTAGATGGGAGATGGAGAAATAGTCTAAAAGAGGCCTCTGGAAATTCTTGTGGAAGGAGGATAGATGGTAGGTAGATAGATAGTTTATAGATGATAGAGAGATAGATGATAGATGATGACAGATGGATGACATATAGAGAGATGACAGGTAGGTAGGTAGGTAGATAGATAGATAGGTAGATCTATATATCTATATCTATATCTATATCTATATCTATATCTATATCTATATCTATATCTATATCTATCTATCTATCTAGATAGACAGACAGATAGATAGACAGAAGATTTTAGACAGATAGATCTTGCTGAATCCCCACCTATAGTCATCTGTCCTGTAATGTGGTGTCTGAGTGCTGTTGTTGGTCAGTTCTGTCCCCTCTCTGAATGTGTCTTTTGCTCAGTTGAGGTGTGGCCTGTGGGAGTGCATCAGAATTGCAGTCTCGGGCCATGCCAGGAGCTACTGAATCAGAAACTGCTCTTGGTTTACTGTTCCCTAGTGGCTTGTGTGTTCATTAAAGTTTACAGTATATTGCTCTAGACAAGGGTATAGAACTTTACTGTAAAGAAAGAGTACATTTTTTAGGCTTTGTAGACTTTGCTAATCTATCACTGTTCAGCTCTACCAGAGATCCGGGAATAGGCCTGGAAGTGTTTCAATAAAACTTTATTTATAAAGACAGGCAACGGGTTGGGCCAACTCATGATCTAAGTCTCAAGTTTAGAGACAAAAAATGACTGATTTTTTTCACAAGTGGTTTGCTGTCAACTGGAGATTTAAGGATCTCTTTGTAGTACAGTGTGTGTGTGTGTGTGTGTGTGTGTGTGTGTGTGTGTGTATGCATGTATGTATTTTCTAATTTCTTTTTTTTGTATTTTCTAATTTCTTAAAATGACATTTACTGAATGATACTCTGTTTTCCCTCCTCTATATATGTATTTATGGGAGGCTGGGCAAGTCAGTTAAGATCTGTTTAAACCATCTACCAATGATCATTTATCTATCTATGTATCTATGTAGCTATCTATGTATCTATGTACTTATCTATGTATGTATGTATGTATGTATGTATGTATGTATGTATGTATGTATCTATCTATCTATCTATCTATCTATCTATCTATCTATCGTATGTCTCTCTCATAAGGTTTTAGCTTTTAAAATGTTCTTTATGAGGCTGGAGATATGGTTCAGAGGTTAAGAGCATTTGGTATGCAATCATGAGGAGGAGAATTTGGATCCTAGCACCCAAGTAACAAGCTAGATGTCTTCGAATATTCTGGTAACTGCAGCTTCAAGGGAGGCAGAGACAAAAAGATTGCTGGGGCTCCTAGTTTCCAATTTAACCAAGAAAACAGGAGCTTCAGGTTCAGAGAGAGACCCTATCTCAAAGGAATAGGTGGAGAGTGATGAAAGGACATCTGGTGTCCTCTTCTGGTCTCTGCTTGTTCATACATATACCTGCATACAAACATATATATACGCACACAAACAAACATTTTAAAACATTGCTTAGTAGTTAAAGTCCTCTGTCCTCAACCATTATAAAAGAGGATTCAACTCTAATACATTTTTTAAATTATGAGATAGATGTTTTCATGTTCTAGACTTGCTGCTGTGTGATTAGACACCAATTAGTACATCTCTCTAAGCCTCAGCTTTCTTGCCTACAAAATATGAGCAAACTGATACTTCTCCCATGCAAGTACTTAGAAAATGCTTGGCATATGAGAAACACCCACAATCTGGAACCTCAAATAATCTTGGATAAGATGACCTAAAGTTGGGAACTAAAGGAGCTGGTGTGGTCTGGATATGGCTTGAATGTACTCCAAAGGTCCCTATGATGAATCAGAGTGGCAGTATTGGGAAATGGTTGAGCCTTTAAGAGGTTGGTCCTAATGGGAGGTCACCACGGACATTGTCCTTGAAAAAGGTTAGGGCCATTCATGTGGGAACTCACAAGGATTATGAGATGAGCATGCCAGCACCCTCCCTCTGTCTCTGCTTCCTGGTTACAGCACTCTCACCAAGATGTGACTCCATCCACTGCCCTCAACAGATTTCAAACAGTGGCCCACTTTGATCTTTCACATTTTCCCTGCCTCAGGTGCTTTGTTATAGTGATGGAAAGCTAACATGCTCTCTGAAGGTTAGCTACTTTGAACCTGTAAGGCATTGCATTCCAACATTTTCTTCTAGGTGTAAACTATTAGGTTTTTACCTACCAACCCCGCTGGAATAATTTCTACTTGGAATTTTTGGACATAATGAAGGGTAGTTATCCCACTAGAAGTGGACAATGGGATACCCAGAAAGGAAAGTGATGCTTCTGCCTTGCAATTATTCTTGGTTTGATAGGAGAAAAATGCCAGTGCCTCAGATGGCAGGCTGGTCTTGGTGCCCTAGATGAGACTGTTCGTTCAGTGCAGGCAGGGCAAAGGTCTGCAGCTTGTGTCAAGTCTGGGGGTGTGGTTGAAGTCCCAAGATGTTCTGAAGTTGGCCTGAGCTCAGAGCTGCAGCTGAGGAGGAAGAAGGGAATGCTTTTTCTTCCCAGAGATGAGAATACTCAAGAGAACTGGGGAAATGGAAGTATCTTTAAAACTCCCTGCTACTGCTCCCCACCCACCTTTATTCTTTTAACTTGGGTCCCCACACCACACCGAATGGTGAAGTGATACAGGCATCTCTTTCCCACCTCCTACCTGAGGGGGAGGAGGATGCTAATTAAAACAATGGGTAGTCCAAAGCAGGGCACCTTGGGCTCTGGTTTCTATAGAAACTCAATCCTCCTTTCACCTTTCAACACATCTCCCTGTCTCCTGACAAACTCTATTCCTGGAGATGTGGATGGCTCTGATCTGGGCTGCCAATGTTCCTTCTTGTCCCCAGCAAAAGCTGTCTGATGCACGCCAGGTAATAATAGCCACTGGGTGCTGTGCCAAGACTCAAGGGAGGACTCTGCCAGCTTGATTCCAGCATGTCCTTACATCTATCCCTTGGGGTTGTTACTGATTGTCAGACAAAACAGACCAGCGGGGGCAGTTGGCCACGCCTACTCTGGATTACAGATGTCTGAGGGGGATGAGTTCAAGGACACCCAGAGATACTGAAAACAACAGATACTCAAGTGTCTTTCATAAGATGGTGCAGTGTTTACATAGAACTAACCTAACCCTAACCCTAACATGCCTTATACGGCATGCCCTCTGAAGACTGCATCATCTTAGACTGCTTACAATACCCAGTGTGCTGGCCGTGCTACTGATACAGCTGTTGCATGTCATCATATGGGGAGTGATGATGAGAAAAGAAATATGTGTGTATCTAATACAGACTGTGGTGGTTTGAGTAAGAATGGCCCCCATAGGCTTATATATTTGAAAGCTTAGTCACCAGGGAATGGTAGTATTTGAAAGGATTAGAAGGATTAAGAGGTGTAGCCTTTTAGAAGAAGGGTGTCACTGGGGGTGGACTTTGAAGTTTCAGAAGTCCATGCCAAGCCCAGAGACTCTCTCTCTCTCTCTCTCTCTCTCTCTCTCTCTCTCTCTCTCTCTCTCTGCCTACGGATCAGGATGTAGTTCTCGCTACTGCTCCATTGTCTGCCTGCATGCTGCCATGCTTCCTGCCATGATGATGGATTAAACTTCTGAGACTGTAAGTAAATCCTCCATTAAATGCTCTCTTTTATAATAGTTGCCTTGGTCACGGGGTCACTTCCCAGCAATAGAACAGTGACTAAGACACAGATGTAAATTGAGAAGAATGTTTATTATTTATTTACTTTGTGTATTGGAGTGTAGGTGCATGTGTGCAGCCACACTCATGTGGAGGCTGGGCAGCTTCTGGGGAGTCAGTTCTCTCCCTCCACCTTGTTTCCTGAGGCACTGTACTTCATACACCTAGCTAGGTGGCCTGTGAGCTCCCAGCAGATTCTCTTAAGAGTACTGGGATGGTAGATAGGTACCAGCACATCTGGTTCTTTATGTGGGTTCCAGAGATCAGACTCAGGTCATCATCAGGCTTATACGGCGAGTGCACCTGAGCTGGCCTTCCAGCATCACTACTCGCTTCATTGAACTTTGACAGAAGAGCATTGTCCCTGCTGCAGGGTCCTGTGGGGAGAAGTCTGGTACTTCACACTGTGAGCCCTCTTGTTATTACTGAGGAGGCCAGCAGAGGCTGGGGCTGCCTGATCTCCTATCTGCAGCCCAGCTGAGCTCCTCCGTGGTTACAGTGGGCCAGGGTGTGCATGTGCACAGTCCACCCCACCAAGCTCACGCATGTCTCTCTTTGCCCAGGAGTTTCTCTGCTGCTGCAGGAGCTTGCCCCACCCGCACAGCACAGTCCCGAAGTATCAAACACTATACACTTTCAGGAAGAACCCGAGGGAGAAGGCTCAGTACTTAAATCCTCTATAATATTAACTCTGAGCTCCTGCTGTCCCCAGTGTTAATGCAGGCAGTCTTTATCTGTCCTTCATCCTTTTTCTTTAACTTAGGTTTCTTGGGGCTGTCTCCTCAGTAAATCATTTACTTCCAAGTTGCCTCCTTGAATCTGCTTTTGAGGGACCCTAACTAAGACTGCAGGAAAACAGAAGCCTGGAGGAGTTGCCTGGATCATGTCTGACTGTGGGCCCAGGATTTGGGCTGTGGTTTCTTTGGGTCTAGAGCCCATGAGCTTGACCATTGTCTATCGTGTCTCTCATGCCCATTATCCACCTCTCTCTCATGTTTGCCTGGGCAGGACATCTTGGACTGTACAGAGTGAGCTGAGTATGCATTGCTCTCTGCTTAACTGTGGATGTGACGTGATCAACCGTCTCAAACTCCTCTTGCCTTGGCATCTCGATCACAGCTGTCCTTTTACTACAAGATTAAAAAACCCTTTTCTCCCTTATGTTGTTTTTTATCACAGCAACAGAAGAGAAACTCAGACAAATACCTTTTGTATCCAGGAGAGGCAAGACCTTTTTTAGTTTGTTGTAGTGTTTACCTGGGCCCAGTCCTGAGCAGGGCATGACTGATAAAAAGCTAAGCCATGACTCTGGTCTGGGACAAATGAGAAGTTTTGTGGAGAATGACAAATGTAGAATAACTGACTATAGTATTCTGCTTCAATCAGGTGGACACATGCACACACTCTGTATTCCTGTGTGACATGACGAGTGACACTTGATGTCCAGAGTGCTGTTTCCACATCTAACAGGGGGGAAGGATCATAACAGATCCTATTTCGAAGGTTGCTGTGAGGACTAAATAGCACCTGGATTATCACAGTGCACAGCAGGCAGTAAGTGGTAATTTTTTTTATCACTATCATTAAATATAAACAGAAGTTTCTTGCTGTTGGGAGGACAGGAAGGAGATGTTATTTCACCCTTGGAAGATCAGGAAGTAGAAACTTAAGAAAGGCCTGTAGAATACAAATTGTTGCCTGGCATGCATGTTGTACCTGTGTCACGAAACCCCCAGAGACCACCAAGGAGCCGGTTTCTGATGCAAGGACAAAAAGGTCTTTTTATTGTCAGGTTTGAACCTGGGCCACCGCCTGGCAGATGAAGGGAAATTCAGTAACCCTGGGCTCAGGGGTTGGAGGGTTTTTAAAGGAAAAAAACACAGCTGGGAATTACATGCCTTGGTGGTTTTGGGGATTGGGTAAAAGGGGTATAGGGCAAGGTGAATTTTTCAAACTATTGGTCTAGACTTTCAGCAAAACCACATTTGAAACTATTGGGTTAGACTTTTGGCTCAGAACCACAACCTGCTGACAGGATTATCTGTATATCTGCAAGGGCCATAAATGCCAACAGGATGTCTGCAGGAGTATCTGGGTTTTATTAAACTTTACTGTCCTGTTTCTTAATTGGCTGCTTCTAGGGTATCTGTTCGAGTTGTCATGGCACATTCCTGATGGTCTTTTAGGAACTGAGTACAGTCCCCAGTCACCAGGTGGTCTATGATGGTAGCCCTTCCCCAAGATGTTAAGTCAAGTCTAGGCCTGCATATTGCCTTCACAGTGCACAATGCCATGGGTTCAATATGGAGGATGAGTTGGGACTACTAGTTAGGTAGTCACCAAGATGCTCATTAAGTGGGGAGAGACTATCCAAGAGAGGAAGTGAAAAACAAAGCCCCGATGGGCCTCAGCTGAGCCCCTAGATCCCTATGTCTGCAGCTGGAACTTCTGTTCCAAAGGCATCTAACATAAACACCATTTCCTTTTTTTGTGGGTTCACCCCTTGGTCCTCAAATTGGTATGTTAGTTTCACCTGTTCTTCTTCCCTGGACCACACCCCACCTGTACCAATGAGGTCCAGCATGACCATGTGCAGTCTGATTGCCCCACTGTGTGGACCGTGTTTTCCAAAGATGGCTGCACTGTATACCACACACCTTACAAGCTCTTCCTACAGTCTAACTGCTTCTTCTTTCTTGATGTTCCCCATGTTCCCTCCCCTTAATGACAGCACATGTTTGTGACTATTCCAACCAAGGCATGATGGTTAGCCTGGGCTGTCAAGTGCTTGAGATCTATTATCACCTGGGACAGGAGCCCTGGGATAGGGCGTGCCTATGAGTGATTACCTTGATTGGATTAACTCAGGTGAGAAGTCCCACCCACAGAGAGTAGTACCATTCCCTGGGCTTGGGTCCCAGGCTGCACAACACAGAGAAAGCTAGCGGAGCACTAGCATGCATTCATGCTCTCTGCTTCCTGACTGCTGGTGCAATGTGATGCTTTAGACTTCTGCTGTCTTGATTTCTCTATCAAGACGGGCTGGAACCTTGAGCTGTGAGCCAAAATCATCATCTTGGTTACAATGATGAGGAAAGCAGATGATACAGAAGTTCCTAAGGAAAAGCAGAGAGAGAGAGAGAAACAGAGACAGACAGAGACAGACAGAGAGACAGAGACAGAGGTAGAGATAGAAAACATGATTTTTTTTGAGACAGGGTTTTCCTGTGCAGTCTTGGCTGTCCTGGACCTTGCCCTGTAGACCAGGCTGGCCTTGAACTCAAGAGATACACCTGCCTCTACCTCCTGAGTGCTGGGATTAAAGGTGTGCACTACCACCACCCAGCAAACACATCCTTCTTGTGCCCTGTTCTCAGAAGTCGTAGAGAATCCTTTCTGCCGTTTGCCCTGTGTAATGCTACTTCTCCTATGGTTGTGTTAAAATGCTCTGACGAAAGTATCTTAAGGGAGGAATGGCTTACTTTTTCTTGAAGTTTCTGAGGATCCTGTCTGTGACGGCTTGACCCAGCCGTTGGGTAGAATACTACAGTGGCAGGAGTGTGTGGCATCACTAGCTTGGGACCAAGCATTCAACACATCAGCCTGGGGAACATTTTGTATTTAGAACCATCACATCTACTGCCATGCTGTGAGGAAGCCCAAGCTAGCCCCCTGTGAAGGTAGCCTGTGCTAAGGCCTCCATGGGAACAAGTCCTCAGCTGTCAACCAGCACTAAGCATCGAACATGGGAGGGAAAGCCTTCAGAGGGTTCCGTGCCCTAGCCCTTAAGTGTTCCAGCTTAGGTCTCAGGTGCAGGGAGCAGAGCTGAGCCATCCCTGCTGGGTCTGAGCTGCATCTTACTGAATAAAAATCTGTTACCAATATAAACATCACTGCTCTGAGTAGTTGTGTGTGTGTGTGTGTGTGTGTGTGTGTGTGTGTGTGTGTGTGTGTGTTTGTATGTGTTTCTGTGTGTATGCTAGTATGTAGGTTTGTGTGTGGAGGTCAGAGGTCAATGGCGAGTCTCTTACTCGTCACTTCCATATTATGTTCTAAAATAGAGTCTCTCACTGGATTCAGGACTCACTGGTTGACTAGATTGGCTTGCCAGTGAGCCCCAGGGATTCACTTGCTTACACACACACACACACACACACACACACACACACACACACACACAGAGTGGTGCAGCTTTTCCTCCTAGATTGAAACATTCCATCCTGCTGGGAAGTTTGTTCCTGGAGCTGACCAGATTGCCTAGGCCCCTCCCTCCTAAGAGTAAACAAAAAAGAGACCTGAGAATCTCTCAGACAAGCCAAACTGTAAAGAAGGCTACAAGACCAGAGCAGCTGCTTGGAAGAAGCAGAAGCCAGTGGAGTTGCCTGCAGGCTGTGCAGTGGGCTCCCGGTCCCCAGCTTTTATGAGCTGTCACTCATGCTGGGGTGGGCTTTGGTGATGCAGGGGTCTTTGAGTCATTTCTGCTCCTGTAAGTGATCCTTCATCCACATTCCTGTAAGTAACCCCAATAAAACTCACTGGTTCACCACGTTGGACTTGGTGGTATCTGTACTTGAGTCTGTTATGGGCTCCTTATCTGGGGTAAGTTAGACACGTGTGTTGCATCTCTCCAAGAAAAGTCTTGTTACACAACACATACATGTGTGCACATGCGCGCGCGCGCGCACGCGCGCGCGCGCACACACACACACACACACACACACACACACACACACCCGGTACTCCATACTAGGATTGCAGTTATTCTTTGTTGGGCCTGTCTTTTTACGTGGGTGCTGGGGCTCCAACAGCAAGCACTTCCCTGAGCTATCTCTTGGCTCTGACTGGATTGCCTTATCATGCATACTAGCAGCCAAACTCCCTCCCATCTTCTATGTCATGAACAAAAGAGATAACTCCAATGCATGGCACAAATAAATAATCTTTAATTTTCAACAAATAATTACCCATGACAGAGGACGATACGCTGTGGAGAAAGATACAGAAGCATCCCATGAGGGAAGAATCTATTCTAACTACACTAAAGCCTTAGCACATGAGACACGACTGTGGTGCACACACAAACACGGAGTTCATCGGAATATGATCGAGGGGAGAGGTCATGGTGGAGGGCTGTGGCACCATTTACATTCATGCGCCAGACCCCTGATGGGTCATAACCACCACAATTCAGTCAGAAAATGTCACCTTTGCTCTATTATAACCCTACTTATGGGACACACTCTAACTATTGCTACTTGATGTGGGGTCTCTGTTGGATGGGAGGACATGGGGTGAACTTGCACCGGATGAAAGGCAGAGAGATAAAGGAACTTTGATGATGGAGCCTCTGGCCACCACCTTGCTGTCTAACAGGATGAGGAGGCACACATGTGCTCACCTGTGAGGGCACATACACAAAAACATACCCACACATACCCACAGGGAGTCCCAGAAATAAGCTAACACAAGGACAAAGCAGGTGAGCCTCGGTTCCTGACTCTGGATTACTGTCTTTTGTCACCCCTGGTCTCTCCAAAGAGTCTAATCTATTAATCACATTTACTAAGAAGAAAACAAAGATACTTACACCTTTGGAGAAAGGTATCAGGTGTGGAGACCCCAGGAAACCGTGGCCTGCTCAGAAATTTCCTGGCAAGGGTGTTTTTGAAGTGGGGATCAAGTCCCCGACATACCAGCCAAACTCCTGGTAAACTGAGTCAGGCTCTTTTCAGAAGGCCTCTTTTCTCTGGCCCGAGGTTGAAAGCACATTTTGGGACAGGGGTATGGATAAGAGCAGACACTGCCAGTAAGTCTCACAGCAGAGCCTACTCAACTTGTGATTTACGCATGAATGGAGTTTCCGGGAACTTCACAAGCTTCCCTCAATGAGGGTGGCTATTCCATGATCAACTGTCAGCTTGCTCTCAGTGCTGAGAGGGCATTGCGTATGCACGTGCACATGTGTGAAAGTATATGTAGGTGTGGGCTGGATATTTATGTGACACATTTTTTTTCTCTCTTTTTTCAAACCGGTGAAGGCTATCTTCCCTGTGGCAATCAGGTCACCTCCAGGGAGGCAGGAGACACGCGGTCACACTCGGCCCGGGACCTCAGACTGTGCCACTGTTCCACAGCAGTGCGGTGGGTGTTTAGCATCCGCCTCCAGTGGTTGGATTCAGAGGGGCCGGAGGAATACTGGCCGATGACGATCCTCCCAATGAAGTCATTGCTGCTCTTCATGTTGTGACCAAACACTAGAGAGCCAGAGGGGTGAGGGCAGGCAGGGAGGAAGTCAGGAGTGGGGAAATGGGATGGGGAGGTAGGCACAAGACACAGGTCATTAGCTCATACATTGCTCAGCAGCAAACATGCGGTTGTTGCTTTGGGGACATTGCTTCTTCTCATGGGGACAGTCTCCTAAGCACAGCTGAGGCTCCTGCTGTCCCTTACCAAGTCAGGCATGTTCCCACTTACCAACTTTTGCACTGGCTGTCCCTTCTTCGAGATAGCTGTGCCACCCACAATATGCAACTATAAGCTTACATCTCACTGACTCACACATTGCCTACAGAACTCTATGAACGGACATAGAGCTCTGGTGGGACAACAAGCCATCACCATAGTCCAGCTAAGAGGACAAGCCAGGATTTCCTGTGTGTGTTATAAGTGCACATATTCGTGCCTATGTGTGCACTTGTAGAGACCAGAAAAAGGACATTGTGTCCTGCTTTATTATACTCTGCCTTATTCCCTTATGAAGGGTCTCTCAGTGACCTGGAGCTAGACTGGTGACCATCAAACCCCAGTAATCCTCTTGTCTCTAGTCCCCCAAAGCACTTGGATTACAGGCATGCACACTCAGCCACACTCAGCTTTTTAATGAGCGCTGGGGAATTGAATTCAAATCCTCATGCTTGCCTAGCAAGCATTCTTAGCCACTGATCCATCTCTCCAGGATCAAACAAAAGTATATCAACAGTAGTATTGTTGATATCATGGTCTGAATAATCTTTTACTGTAGAGGCTTGTCTGGTGATGTGAAGTGTGCTTAGCATCATCTCTGGATTCTACCCACTAGATGCCAGGAGCAGCATCCCTCCTTCAAGCTCTGACAACCACAAATGTCTCTTGACATGGCCAACATTCTAATAGGGGGTCAATCTAACACAGATGAGAGTAACTAGAGTTGAATTAAGGATAGACATTCTGAGGTGAATCTTGGGCTCTGAAGCAGCAAGGGTGATTATTAATCTCGGCTGTCAACTTCAAAGGATCTAGAATCACCCTGGGAGACTGGCTCCTGGGTGTGCCTATGGGGGTTATCCTGTTTAGACTGACTGAGGTGGAAAGATCTGCCCACTGTGGGTGGCACCATCCCCTGGGCTTGGGTCTTGAACTGTATGGAAAAGGAGAAAATTTGCTGAACATATCGATTACTGTGTCTTGACTGGTACTCAATATAGGCAGCTCCTTCAAAGTCCTTCTGCTTTGACTTTTGCCGTGATGGACTGTACCAGAACCATGAGCTGAAATGAACTCCTTTTGGAGGTTGCTTTTCTCAGGGCATCTTATCACAACAAACAGTAAAAGTACCTGTGACATAAGGAAAAGTCTCTTGTGCCTCCCTTTCCTCACTGAGTGGACAGGATTCTCACTATACTTTATCTTGAAAGTTAGTACATGATGGAGATGAAATACTGTGTGTAAGGCTCTCAGCATATAGTGCCTAACACATGGCAAATGATGTATCACCGTTTTGATCTTAAATTTCTGTCCACTGACTTCATAAAAATGAGATTGCACACTTCCTCTGTTTCTCACAGTGGAGGCAAGTTCACTGAGAAAAATGTCCAGGGTAGTTTCTCCTGCCCCTTATCACATCTTCTGTCTCTCCTAAGGATTCTCTGTTAATTCCAATGCAAGCTCAATTAGTGTCTTTCAAACCTAATGAGATGGTTGGGTTGATTTATCTTTTTATCCAAGTTCAGCTTCATTCTTTAGCTGTGTGTGGGTAGTTCAAGCGTGCCATCGCACTAATGGGGAAGCAGGCTGTGCCTGTGTTATAAATGAAAGGCAACAGAATGGGAAATATCACAGATTCACCCAGCTGGAGTCAAGCAAAGGCAGGCTAGATCCCAGGAGGGGTGCTGATTATCAGACAAAACAGCTCAAATCCACAGCCCCAAACAGAGCTTGAATGCTAGTAGTGAGCCTCCATTCTCCCGTGTGGGGTTCACATAGAGAATTCCAAATGATGGAAATGGGAGTTGGGGGAAGAAAAGTGGAAACACAAAACTGAGAACACCATCCAGCATCTGAAAACCAAAACATCTGGTGAAACAGGGCAGGAGAAACACACTGCTTGCTCAAGGGGTCTGCTGCTTGTCAGCTCTGTGGGGGAAATTGGAGCATGTATATTTTTTGTACAGTTGGTAATGAGCTTGGTGAGCATAGATGGACCTTATTATGTGAAAATCCCTTATGACCGAAGGGCAATAAGTGATGGAATCCTACCTTAGAAAGGAAATTGCTAAGGTGATGCACTGCAAAAACATTTTTGAGTAGGTAACAGTCAAGACCTTTTTGAACCATGTTTAGTAAGGAACATACAATTTTATCTTACCAGATAAGAACAGGTTGCCAGGGTTCCTCTCCCTGTGAACCTCAGTCTAAAATAAGATTTTATTAGGAGACCATTCCAGATTCATGTTCTGACCCCCTCTGCCTCTGCAAAGCTCAAGAATAATAGAATGGTCCTGTGGCTCATGCCTACAATCCCAGCATGTGAGGGGCTGAAGCAAGAGAAATCCTGTGTCAAGTCAGACTAGACAATAGACTGAGCCCCCATCTCCAGAACTCCAATGAAAGAATGGCCATACATAGCAGTATCCCTTTAATGAGCATTGGTTTTATATCTGTGAGAAAGAGGTTTTAAGGAGGAAAATCTTGGGTTGGGGAGAAGACTCATTCAGTAAAGTGTTTACCCATGTAAGCATGAGGACCAGAGTTTAGAATCACAGCATCCACATAAACAGGTCCGGTGCACTCACTGGTCCCAGCCTATCCTAATTGGTGATCTCTAGGTTCAGAGAGAGATCCTATCTCAAAAAAATAAAGTAGAGAGAGAGAGATTGAAGAAGACACTCAACCTTGACCTCTGGCCTTCACATGCATATGTACACACACATACAAATGAATACACACACACAGACAGAGACACAGAGAGACAGAGAGACACATGAATAGAGACAGAGACACAGAGAGAAGAAAGAGAGAGAAAAAGAAAGAGAGAGAGAGAAGAAAGCAAAAATTTAAACACTCTAATGTAATGAAGACTGAGTTGGTTCAACTTTTGGAGTTGGTTCAAAATAAAAAGCAACTCGTGACCCAGCACATCTGTTCTAAGAATGAGCCCCACAGCACCACCTACAAAACAGACAAAGATAAATACACACAAGGATGCTTTATACAGCAGGAATTGACAACATAAAGCTTTCAAGACAAACACAGCTCTTCACCTGTTTTTTGTAAATAAAGTTTTATTGAAACATGGCCAACCCCATTTTCCTACATAATGATGCACTGTGCTACAGAATTATATCTTAATTTGTTTGAGTTGTTGTGGCAAAATGCCATCACCCAGGTGGCTTGCAAACAACAGAAATTTATTTCTCATGGTTCTGAAGACTGGGCAGCACAAGATCGAGGCACAACAAGCTTCATCTCTGGGGAGGATCCTCTGCAGAGATGGCATCTTGCTGTGTGCTCACCCAGTGGGAGGGACAAGTCAGCCCACTGAGGCCTCCTTCATCAAGCCACAAATCCCAAATGGGAGTGCTCTTTCCTCACGACCACCTCCCCACAGTTCCACATCCTGATACAATTACCCTAGAAGTTAAGGCCTCAAAATCTGGATTTGGTGGCATGTGTGAAGACAAATACTCGAGCCCAATCACCTAATCATCCCCTGGGGGTCCTATCGCTCTCTCTTTGTAGCTCATTTGCACCCATGCCATCAAATTAGAACATGCTTTGTGGATGCCAACACTAAGAGCACTAATTAACCTCTGATATAATAGAATGCCTTGGATCTACATGATTGCTGGAAAAGAGACAGCGACACATATTCAAAAGGAGATGGGGGGATCTCCAAGATACACAGTTCACTGAACTGTCAAGAGAGCCTTTCTCTGGAAAGTCCTACTTTTTGTGTTACATAAGTCTGTAGAGTTTGAACTTCATGTAACAAGTACATATTATGTTGGAAGAAAGCAAAAAACAGCCGTTATTAGAGATCCACATCTAAATCGCCAGAAGGGAAGGAAAGGAAATGGGAGCTGTAGAGCCTACGCTTTCCAGCCTGATTTGCAAAGTTACTTGGCTGATGAATCGGTTGGCCCTGGGGAGGTGGGAGCTCTCCCGGTGATTCAGTCCTGGCGGATGGGAAGGCCGCCTCTATGGCCATCTGAATTAACTGGCAGGCATTGGTACTTGCAAAGTGCTTAGTAAAGTTCCACGCTCCTGACAGTCTGTGAGAAAATGCACAATTTCAGAGGCAAATGTAAGTTGAGGTCGAATAAAGCTAATGGCATCAGTGCAAAAGCTGTGCAGGGAAAAGTCAAGAGTTGACATCACGGCAATACTAAGCTCTGTGTCGCTGGAGAGAACAGAGAACTAAGATTAGGGGCCAGGTGTGGTGGTGCGTGCCTTTAATCCCAACACACAGGAGGCAGAGGCTGGTAGGTCTCTGTGAGTTCAAGGCCAGCCTGGCTACATAGTAAGTTCCAGGACAGCCAGGACTACATAGTGAGACCCTGCCTCAAAAACAAAAACAAAAACAGATTAGACATGAAATTCGGAAAAGGAATATAGCGTGCTGGGGCATCCCTGTAATCCCAGCCTGTATGAGTCTGAGGCAAGAGGATCGAAAGTTTGAGGTCAGTACAGACAGTGTCTCAAATAAGTGAACATAAAAGAATCCAATATGGTATCTGAGACAGTGGGCCGGATATCCCTCCTCCTCCATCCATGGCTTAGGAAGCCAACCCCTATAGCTAGTGAGTGGCACTCGTAGAATTGACGCAAAGGAAAGCAACCCCTAACTAGATCCTTCTCCCTGCGAATACTCCTTACTGGTTGTCACGGAGCATGCATGTGAAAGCAGACATTAATGTTTTACTGCAGCACACACACACAGACACACTCTCCTACTATGCTCTTGTCATTCAGAATCAATTTCCCAGCAGCCTGTGAAACCAAGGACATAGACAGTCAGGACAAATGTCACAAGCTCCAAGTGGATCATGAGGAGGAATCCTCAGGCCCTCTCCAAGAACTTGTTTACACTTCATGGGTTTTGACACAGAATGCATGTGGTATTACCAGTTGGATGTGGGTCATCCTAACAAAGTTCATATATGGGCCTCAGTGTGGCAGTGTTAAGGCGGTGGGGCCTTTCAAAGGCAGAGCCAAGGGCAGCTGGGTCGTTATAGAAGAGAAAGCCTGAGCCCCAAATTTCTCCTTTGTATCTTGCCATGTGATCTCCCTTGATGCCATCTGCTTTGAGATCTTGAATAAGGGACAAAAAATTGGGGTCGCCCAAGCTTGGACTTTCAGCCCCTCAAAATTGTGTGTTAAGTAAACTTCTTTTCTTTAGAATGTACCCAGCCTTATGTATTTTGCTATAGTAATAGAAAATGAGCTAATGGGATTGATCATCTGTTTTCCTCATCTGAAACAACACAAGTTAGTGCAGTAGATTGTGACTATCAGATAGACAGAAGGACTCAGAGGGGTGGAATAGAATGGGGGCTTCTGGGAAAGAGAATGCCAACTTTTTCTCCTGTGAAGAGAGGTGAAGGAGATTGCTCTGAAATCATTCCTTTCTATAACTGTGACTCTCAGTCTACAAGAAAGCTCACACACACACACACACACACACACACACACACGCACGCGCACACACACACACACACACCACACACGCACACACAGAAAGAGACAGAGACAGAGAGACAGAGACAGACAAACACAGAGAGACACAGAGAGAGACAAAGGCAGACACACACAGAGAGACAGAGAGACAGACACACAGACAGAGACAGAGGCAAAGAGAGAAAGAGAGACAGAGAGAAGTTGATAGACACACACACAGAGATAGACAGACAGAGATACAGAGGCAGACAGACACACACACACAGACAGATACACACACAGAGATACAGAGACAGAGAGACAGGAACAGATGGGGAGAGACATGGGGAGAGAAAGAGAGAGACATACACACAAAGAATGGTGTAGAGAGATAGAAACAGAGTGGCAGACAGAGAGAGGGAAGGATGAGACAGAAAGACAGAGAAGAAGAAAGAGAGAGAGGAGAGAGAGAGAGGAAAAAGAAGCATAGAGAAAAGAGATAGACACACATGGAGAGAGAGAGGGAGAGAGAGGGAGAGAGAGAGAGAGAGAGAGAGAGAGCATCCATTCACCCATTTTACATCGGAAAACCGAAGTCCAGAGAAGTAACTAGAAAGTCCTTTGAGCTTTGGTCAAAAATCTAGCTCTCTTGAACCAGTTGTGACAAGCTGAAGGACCCCATGTTGACACTTGCTGTGAAAATGAATTTGTTCTTCCCTGCTGGAGCTAAACTCTTTTGATTGCTAATTCCCTTTGCCAAGGCAGATGGTTCTAGAAGGGAAGCTGGATGCCTTCAAATGTGGGTGTGATAAATACTACAAATAAAAAAAAAAAAGGAAGGTGGTCCTCTGTTTCATCAAGGAGAACAGGCTCAGTTCCTGTGCATGCTGGGTCATAGGTAACTATGGATTTTCTTCCATGTCACCATGGAAGGGTGCCAACACTGCACCCTCAGTGCAACCTTGGGCCTGCAGCACAGGGGCACCCTCAGATCATGTGTGGAACCCTAACACTCCCATACTGCACTCAGTGTCCCACCTCTTGGGTGCTGGAGTAAGTTGCCTATCCATTTCTCGAAAAAAAAAAAAAGTGCTAAGTTAGCAAGACCCATACTGGCCATTTCACAACCCTTCTGGCTCACCACAAGGAGTGGGGGTGCCTGCATTTCAGGATGTTCATGAGTCAACCTCAGGGACCCACAGGGTTGTGCATCTGATTCCCCTACCCTTGCAGAGGTCAGTTCTGCATACCCCAACAAGGGGTCCCCATTCTCTACTTCTGCAGAATCCCCTCAGCAGCAAGCACTCCTCACCAGTTCTTTCTGAAATCAGCAAGCTACTCCAGGGTTGTCCACAGCAAGTTACCTCAGGAGGCTGGCGATGAGGCTCAGTAATTAAAGAAACTTGTTAAAGCAGGAAGGCTTGGGCTCAATCCCAGAAGCCCTGTAAAGAGCTGACTATGGCCAGGTGGTGGTGGTGCACGCTTTTAATCTCAGCACTTGGGAGGCAGAGGCAAGTGAATCTCTGTGAGTTTGAGGCCAGCCTGGTCTACAGAGTGAGTTCCAGGCCAGCCAGGACTGTTAGAGAAAGCTTGTCTCAGAAAAACAAAAAATAAAAAAGAGCTGACTGTGGTGGCATGTGCTTGTAATCCCAGAGCCGGGGAGGTGGAGATGGGTGGATCTCTGGAGCTCACTGGCCAACCAGCCCAGCCTAACTTGCAAGCCCCAGATCTTGGTGAAAGAACGGTTGGCCTCTGGCCTCCAAACACACAGCACACATATGTATGAGCACACACATGAACACTCTTCCTTATACAAGGTCTACCTAGCCCTTTTCTGGGTCTCAGTTTCCACATTACAGATGGGTGGGCAGATGCAGGTTTCCCACGCCCCTTCAGATGCTGTCTGTCTGTTTCCAAGACCTTTCATCAGGCCAAGGCTGTGGCTCAGCAGTAGAGCACTTGCCTGAGAGATTTCACCCTGACTTTACAAGCTTTCCTGGCTCTGTTCATGATTCGTAGCAGCTGCTCAGACAGATCTGTTTGCCTCCACCTTTTTCGTTCCCACAGCCATAAGGACAGTCTGGGTAACCACACTTTAATCACTGGAAACCAGTATCACTAATCCTGACTTCTGCCATGCAGGCACGGGGAAAGCGCTTAATCCACACCACAGCCCTGCTGGGAAGGCACCGTTCACACCCTCTTCCCCCCCAGCAGATGGGAAATCCAGGGCTCAGAGGCATCAGAGTTTCAGTGTCCAAGGTCATCCATACCCCAGGAACAGACATGGAAAGATAGGCACCACTTTCCATTTCTTATCACAGAATTAAAGGTCTTAGCTGGTCCCTCCTTCCCCTGACTCCCCCACAGAGAGAGGACAAGATGGAAAGTATGATATAATGCAGGATAGGGCTGGGGAGATGACTCAGTCAGCACAATGCTTGGCCACACAAGCCCAGAGACCTGAGTTCGATCCCCAGAGCCAGGCAGAGGAGTGCACACCTGCAATCCCAGTGCTGGGGAGTTGGAGACAAGCGAACCTCTGGGGCTCGCTGCTAACTGTTCTCTCCTATCTACAAGTTCCGGGTTACGTGAGAGATGCTGTCTCAAAAAATAAGGTAAGGATACCTGTGTATGCCTCTGGCCAACACACACACACACACACACACACACACACACACACACACACACACAAGATATATGGAATCTCCTTGATTTATGCTGCTTGTGTCCCATAACTTAAATCATAACTTAAAACAATTTGGAGGGTATTTTAGTCCACAATTCCATGTTATAGTCCATCACAGGGAAGTCAAGGGGGCCAGAACCAGGAGCAGTCAAGTTCACATCCATGGTCAGGAGCAGAGAGAAATGCACACATGTATTTCAGTGCTTAGTTCACATTCTCCACTCATACCGTGCAGAAATTCCTTTTTAGGGAATGGTGCCACCCACAGTGGGGGTGTGTGGGTCTTCCCACATCAATGAATGGATTCAAAATACTGCCCTCCCCATGCCCACGGGAAATAGTTCCCTGGGACACTCTACCCAGGTGATTATAGGTTTCACCACGGAGATAATTAAAACTAATCAGCACAGATGGTTTATCAGTTAGATATCTTTTCCTTCCTTAAGAAATGGAAACCAAGATTAAAATCTCTTAAAACCCCTCTGAGGTGGATGGACCTGCATCTCTGTGGAGCATCTCTTGCCTGCGTCTGCCAAGATGACATATGAGGTGAAACACCACTTTTAGATCTGGGTGTGAATCACATCATTTTGTTGGAAGCCTCTGAAGATGTGACTACAAAGCAATGTTTTTGTTTTTACATGAACCACCAAGTTTTATACATTGGACTGAAGATGGTCTCTGCACGCTCACTCCAGAGATGCTGGCAGGGCTTTGGTGAAAACCTTCACTACCAACTGTCTTCACAGCTAGCCAACGAGACACCTACTGATGCTTTAGGAGCACAATTAATTATATCTTCCTTGCTCAGCCAACACTGCTTCAGAGAGAGTCTGCTGGTGTTTAGACCTGGGGGACTTTTGCCGGTGTTTTTCAGATACACCCCAGGTGATTCTCATATACCAGGCTCTGTGCAGAATAAAAATTGCAGGGTGGACTGAGGTCTTCAATGGACTGTATAAAGGGACCCATCGTGGTGTGATCTTCGTTGCCAACTTGATTGGATCGGGAAATGTCTAAGACCTTAGTAAGCACGATGGAGTTTTAATATGCTGGCTTTATGGAGAGGTGGCAAGAGGACTCGGGGCTTAGTTGGAGGAAGCAGGCCATTGAAGGGTGGGCGTTGTTCTTGGAGCTGCAGCTAACCCTGACCCCTTCCTGCACTCCCTTGTCACTGTTTCCTGTCTGCCACAAAGCTGGGGAACTGAACCTCTCTCCTCCCTGCAGCTGCTCTCTCAGGTATTGGCCACAGGGTTGCAGTCGTGACCCACATAGCAGCTGACCCCATGCTCTGCTCTCATTGGAGTAAACCTCTGTGAACACAACAGTCCGGTCCCGACCAGAGGCTCACTGAGGGCTATGAAGAACACTGCCTAGGATGGGCAGGTCCCTTTAAAACTTTAGTCCCTCCCACAAGACAACCAGGAATGTGTTCATGGAAATCCACCCTATTCCCAATCCAACAAGTCATGCCTCCCCTGGAGGGGAGAGCAGGCGCCTGGAAGAATGTGGAGGTGTTACTTTAGGCTGGAGTGCACACGCTGTTTCCATGAACAGTTCGATTGTGAAGATTTTAGGCTTTGAGGACCACCTGAGGTTTCTGCTGAAATGATTCAACCATGCTATTGAAGGAGAAAGAAGCTATAGACAGTTGGCCACAAATGGGACATGGCTAGGCTTCAATAAAACTTTACTTGTAAAACAAGGAGTGGGCTAGATTTAGACTATGGGCTGTAGTTTGCTCTCAAAGTGTGGGCCCCAAACCACAGCCTCTGAAATATCCTTCAAAAACTAAAAACTTGGTTTCCTGTGGTGCTACTGGGAGGTGATAGGCCCTTTAAGAGGCAGGTCCTCACAGGAAGAGAAGTAGGTCATTGGGGTGTAACCCCCTTTTTTGAGATGTGGGGAAAAAAGGTCTTGATACATATGCAGCTCAAGCTGGCATTGAACACACAATCCTCTTGCTTCAGGCTAATTGCTGGAATTACTGATGTGCAGGAGGCTGGCCAGGAGGACTACACTGGAGATGCCAGCAAGATGGCTCAGCTGGCAAGGTACTTACTGCTGTACCAATCTGAGCACTTAGTAGATCCCTGGACCCACAGTGGAAGGAGAGGATTGGCTTAGTCAGGTTTCTACTGCTGTAAAGAGACCACAACTATGGCAACTCTTATAAAGAAAACATTTAATTGGGGTGACGGCTTACAGTTTCAGAGGTTCAGTCCATTATCATCATGGCAGGGAGCATGGCAGCTGGGACTATGGTGGCATGCAGGCAGACATGGTGTTGGAGAATTCTACATCTTGATCCAAAGGCAACATGAAATAAACCGATTCACTGGGCATGGCTTGAGCATAGGAGACTTCAAAGCCAGCTTCCACAGTGACACACTTCCTCTAAGAAGGCCATACCTACTCCCACAGGGCCGCACCTCCTAATAGTGCCACTCCCCTTGGGGGCCATTTTCCTTCAAACCACCACAGGACTGCTTCCCAAAGATCGTCCTGGCACAAGTTTGTGCACCCACCGCCACCACCACCACCACCATCACTGGCATCACCATCATCACCACCACCTTTACAACCATCACCACCACTGCCATCACCACCATCACAGCCATCACCATCATCACATCATCATGATCATTATCATCAAAAGACCCTGTTGCCTCTCATCTCCTACTGCTCCACCCCAACTCAGTTCCACCTGCCCTGCTCCAATGTACTGCCTCACCACAGGCCTAAAAGCAGCCAGGCCAGCTGACCACTGACTCACACTCCTGAGGCTGGTAGCCCAATGCAAATCTTTCCTTCTCTGCCCCAGGGATGTGATGAGATGACTCCCAGGTAGTCTGTCCTAGGGATGTGATGTGAGGATACAGGTTCCCAGCATCTGTATGCTTTCTTTGTTTTTTGAGACAGGGTGTGTGTGTCTCATTACATGGCTCAGGCTGGCCTGGAATCAGTCAGTTTCTTGCTTCCACCTCTAAATTCTAGGATTACAGGTGTACCCAGTTGGGCATCTGTACTCTCAAAATCCTTCTCAGGTGATGCATGGACAGCCAGGTTCCACAGCCACTCTGGCCTAAGAACCCTTGCACCATTAAGTTGGGGATTAGAATCCCCATAAAAGTACCCAAAGAAATCGGATTCTTATCTTTGGAGTGGTGCCTTTTCCATAAGCTTCTTTTTCCTACGACTCATGCTGTTACATACCTCTCACTTCAAAAGATGAAAACCTCTACCACATCCCTTTTCTTTTAAGGTGGTATAGACTCTTGAGATGTGATTTTTAAGGTAGAAGTAAAGGTGACACTCTTAAAATTCCTTTGATAGACCCACAAGATGGCTCAGTGAGTAAAGGCACTTGCTGCTGAGCTTGACGAACTGAGTTTGATCCTCAAGATTGATACTGCAGAAAGAACCAGTTCCTGCAAGATGTGGTCTGATCTCCACATGTGCTAACACACACACACACACACACACACACACACACACACACACACACACACGCACATTCCTGCAGGAAAGTGACAATAAACTGTTCAAAATGACTCCTTCATGTAAGTGAAATTCAGGACTTTTACTTTCTTCTCTAGACCTCCCTTTTTATGGTTGTCATATTTGTGTGCAACATAGTTTTTCTTTTTAATAATACAAATTTTATTTTATGTAAATATTACTAGTATATATGATAATTGGTGTAATTACAGAATATACAGAGGTGTATAGTAATACATACATAGAGAGTATAAATTATAGAAATAAATATGTATATATGTGCTCATGTACGTGTACACATACAAAGTATTGTGTGCACGCATGTTGTTGAGTGTGTGGGCGCAGGTGTGCATGTGTGTAGAGGTCAGAGGTCAACCTCAGGTGTTATTCCTCAGTCATCTTTTATTTTGAGATGGGGTCTTTCATTGGCCTCAGCTTGCCAAGTGAGCCCCAGAGAGTCATCTGTCTTCACCTCCCCAGTGCTGGGGTTCCTGGGTGTTCGAGTCAGGTCCTTGTGCTCATACGGCAAGCACTCGAGCACTCTACCAACTGATCTCTCTCCAGCCCTGGTGTCTCAGGTCCCATCTCTTTATAATATTGTGGCCCCTTTGTGTCCCTATATACAGGTGACATGCACCCATGAGCCACAAGGTGGTGAAGGAGTAGAGCGCTAACTAGTAAAATCTGGGCTCATTTCCCCAAGAGGCTTCCCACCCTCCTCCTTTGCTGGGCCCACAGTCCACCTGCCTAGGCCACAGCAGCTGGGCTGCAGGATTTGTTTGCGGAGGAAGACATTTCTGTTTGCACACATTTTTGTAGGTGGAGACGGGAAGGCTGGGAAAAGCGGCTGAAATCCACAAAGAGGAGCTGGCAGCATGACTCCCCTGCTTCCCTGAGAGTTCCTCACACTTGGCAGGTAAGGAAAAAACGCCCCAGAGTAGCTGAGCCCCAGACAGGGCAGGCAGAAGCCCCCGAGCTCTGCCCTCCCTGTGTCGATCTACCTTTCTGGACAGATGCCACACCCCAGCTCTGGCTCAGATGTCTCTGTGTCAGCAGCATTGCCACTGGTGCTGGAACTGCCCATTACCCACGCTGCCGTACACTGCTGGGTGCTTAGCAGTGTCTCCGGCCTTTACCATACACTAGATGCCTGTAGCATCCCCTGGGCTGTGACAATCAAGAATGGCCCCAGACACTGCCAGACATCTGATGGAGGGTTAAGTCAGCGAACCACAGGTCTAAATTGACCGCTGCTCAGGGCATCCTGGGTTACTACTAGGCATTTAGTGATGGGACCCCCAAAATGGACTCTGGCCCTGATCTTGGAGGCAAACAGCACTCAGAAAGGCCAGAGAGGAAACAGAGCAAACTATGTGAGACACAGAATAGCTTTGCTGTTTGCTGACTGCAGAGAAGGCTGTGTGATCTCACTGGCCTGCACAGCTGGACTACATTTCCCAGCTTCTCCTGCAGTGATATGCATTCCTTCCAGTCCTGGCATAAAATCTCCCCATGCAACAATCAATGCCTGTCCCTCTTCAGCTCTCTGTCCCTGTCTCTTGTCCTTGCTGCACGAAGTGATTGGAAATGAAAGCCAGAAAAGCTTGAGATCATAGCAGAGCCTATCGTAGCAGCCAGCCTCCGCTTAACTATACACAACCTCTAGCCTTTCAGCGAACCATCTGAACTTCCCAGGCATCTCCCCAGCCCTGCAAAATGGGCTGATAACAGCACAGAGTGTGCACCCCTCATTCGATCACCCGATATCTCACACTTCTTGAGTGTAGACAGGATGCTACAAGTAGAGCTGTCACACCATGAAGTCTTGTTTTGTAAATTCCCTTTAGATTATATGTATCAGGTATAGATGAAAGATAAATGAACTTCATGTTTAGACTTGGGTCTCATGCCCAAAATAGCTCATTATGAATATGCAAACAATCAAAAACATTTTAAAAATCCAAAACACTTTTGGTCTCATGCATTTTGCACGAAGTGGCATGTAGTTCATCTGATCATTGTGAAGATCACTGAGATGGTGTTACAGAGTGTCCGGGACACTGCCAGGTAGACACTATGTACTTTATAAAGGTTGGGTATTAATACTGTGGGACCTTCAAGTCCCTGCCTCTCAGTTAAGAGTCCCCTGACTTCTGTTTCACTTTTTTGTCCAGCTTTGCTGAATAACTTGGAAAAGTTCTCAGACTCCCCAGGGACTCAGTTGGATTTTAGGGACACTTTTGTTCCTTTGTAGTCCTGGGGATTGAACTCAGGGCCTGGTGCATGGTAGACAAGCAATCTGCCACTTAGCTGCACTCCTAGCCCTTTGTTTTTCTTTCTTTCTTATTTTGAAACAGGGTTTCATTAAGTTGCTCAGGCTGTGAACTCACTCTGTACCCTAGGCAGGCCTTGAAGTTTCCATCTTCCTCCTGAGTGGCTGGGATTGCAAGCCTGAGTCACTAGGTCCAGCTGGGAATACCTCTTGTGACAAGGGGCAGGGGTGCTCTCATTTGAGCACTGGTTGTCCAGGCACATGACAGGTGTCCTGCTTCTCCTCACTCAGAGTCCACCAAGAGGTCAAGAGTGGCCTTAAACAAAAGTGGGAGGGGACTTCACCCATGAATCACCTACAGATTCCTGTAGACTCCAATGCATTAAACAGGATGAGGTCCATCCCACAGCGGACACAAGATAGGTACTTTGGCTGCCAGGCCAGTGGACAAGGCACAAGCCTGTAGGCCTATTAGGTACTCAGGATTCTAAAGGACATGCCACAAAGTCTCAAAGTCCCTCCTGTGGCCAGTACGGGACACCTGTTGATGAAACTGGAAGGGAAGCCTGTTCCTTTGCTTCTCATTCATCTGTTCGTGGGCGTGTGCACACATGCGTGTATATACATGTGGACGTGAGCGGTTGACATAAGAAGTTCTGCTCAGGGGCTGGAGAGATGGCTCAGAGGTTAAGAGCATTGACTGTTCTTCCAGAGAACCTGAGTTCGATTCCTAGCAACCACATGGTGGCTCACAACCATCTGTAACAAGATCTGGTGCCCTCTTCTGGCCTGCAGTCATACATGCTGTATACATAATAAATAAATAAATAAATAAATAAATAAATAAATAAATAAATAAATAAATAAATAAATCTTTAAAAAAATGCAAGTGCATGTGGTAGCACACACTTAAAAAAAAAAAAAAAAAGAAGAAGTCCTGCTCAATCACCCTCCACCTTACTGACTGGCTACCCTAGCTGGCCCGCGAGTCCCAGGGATCCCGTCTCCATTTCCCCACTGTGGAGATTCCTGGTGTGTGCTGCCATACTCCACTTTATGTGGTTCGAAGGGTCAGAATTCAGGTCCTCCAGTTACTCACGGAGCCATCTCCCCAGCCCCTACCTGTCCTTCACTCCCGAATGTGTTCCGGGTGAATGATGCCTCTGCCCAAGCCTCTCCAAGAGTGACTCCCACAGAAGCAGCCACGCCTTGCTCTGATGCTGGGGGCTGAGGAAGCAGAGACCCAGAGAAGAAGTTTTCATGTCGACTTACAAACTAGAAAAGTGAGAAAGTGACACCCACGGAGCATCTGCTCTGTGCACAGTCCTTGCATGCACACCGTCTTACCCAGTCCTTCACAGAGCCGTGAGCCACATCTGTTCCCAGTGCTTGCAGCCCCAGGTACACAGTAGGTGTTGGATAAATACTCGCATCTCACTCCTTACCATAGCCCCGACATTGCATAATCCACTTCCTTCATTAATTCTGATCTGGATACTCTGGCCTTCTCTTTCTCTTTTAAGAACAAAACAAGCTCCTTTCTGACCCAGGGCCATTGGACTTATCATTTTCTCTGTCTAGAATGTTCCTTTTTGCATAGATGGTTCTTTCTCAGCATTGATTACTCAAGGGTTTTCCTTAGGGCAGTGTCTAGTAAGTGATGTATCCATCACTATTACTACGGCCACTTCTTCGTTGACTTGAGGGAGGGGTATGGCAGTCAGGGAATAACTTTGGGGAGTTGCTTCTCTTCTGTTAGCATGTAGATCCTGAGAATCACCCTCGGGTCATCAGGCTTGGCAGTGAGCTCCTTTACCCACTGACTCATCTCACTGGCCCTGGAGATGGATTTTACTTGTATCCTGATAGGTGAAAAATAGGAACCAAAGAGAAGAGAAGGTTTTGCTCTCAGTGACACCATGGCTAAGCCGTGGGACTTGAGCTTCCTGATTCTCAAGCCTAGGGTTGTTTAGACAGTAAAAGGCTTCCTGGAAATGCCAGACAGGACACTGGCCTGTGCCCTGCATGCTGTGCCTTTCCTTCTGACGGCTGCTCTAGGTGGATGCAGCCACAAGAGGTGTGTGTGTGTGTGTGTGTGTGTGTGTGTGCGTGCGTGTGCATGTGTGTGCGTGCGTGTGTGTGCACGCGCGTGCGGTGTGTGCGTGTGCATGTGCGTGTGTGTGAGAAAGAGAGAGAGAGAGAGAGAGAGAGAGACAGAGACAGAGAGACAGAGAGAGAGAGTGTTTTTGTTGTTGTTGCTTAATTTCCAGCACAGGCCTACCCCACAGGCTAGCCCTGGCAGCGTTTGAGGCAGACTTGGATAAAGGCCTGGCTTCTGTGCACCTTCCTTTCTCACTCTGTCTAGCTCAGGTGTTGCAAGACAGGCATGCTTGATGAACCCTGGGCTCCCCTGCACTCTCACATCCCCCACAATGCTCCCACACCCCCCACAGTGCTCCCACATCCCCCACAGTGCTCCCACACCCCACACCCCCTGGTCGTGCATTAGGTGCTTTGCTCATTGCTGAGATGAATTTCCTGAACGAAGCCACTTAAGGGAGGAAGGACTTAATCTGGCTGTGTTTGAAGGATGGAGCCCATTAGCAGAGGAGGTGTGGCAGTTCTCAGTCACACCTGACCCCAGCTCACTAACTTCCCATCTGCCGTGGGGTCATCGGGTGAGCATTTTATTTCACGTCCACTTCTCTGGTTCTAAAGTCTCCACACTTCTATTTTTCTGCTGGTTGCTGACACATTCGTTCTTATCTTCTTCTTGAGAGGGTTCACCCTTATTTCTAATACAGTTCCTCATGTTGTGGTGACCCCCAATCATAAAATTATTTTCATTGCTACTTTATAGCTATAATTTTGCTACTGTTGTGAATTATAATGTAAAGATCTGATATGCAACCCCAAAGGGGTTGTTACCCACAGGTTGAGAAACACTATTTTAGAACATGGCAGTCACAGCTGCTCTGAAGTCCTGGGAGAACCCCAACATCTAGGCAGTGTTATGGCTGCATCATCAATTATATGTTTCCCTAGGAGTCTGTCAGATTTCTTGGTTCTTTATAAATGAAGTCATTTAGGATTGTTACAACATATATTTGAATACTATAAGACCCTGGGTCTTGTTATTAATATGTTGATGTTTAAACAACTAAAGTAATTAGTTTCAGATCACAAGTTCTACCTGGCCTTCTGTATGTCATGGTTCCACCATCAGCTCAATTTTCAATGCCTGTGCTATGGTCTGCCCTGGGTACATCCCCCCAGTGATCAGTGGAGGAGTTGGTGACAATCCACCCTATGCAATTTACCTTGCAAAGCCTCCGTTGTACCATCTGAGGGTCATATCAACTCCCACTGAACTTGGGGTCCACACACAGGTTGATGGGGACCCTTATCCAGCTCCCCGCTTTTCCAGCTTCCCTAGTCTCTGGTTGCCAGGGTGACTCTCACGATCCTCTGGCTGGACTGAGGGCATTAAACTGCTCGCTCAGCTGCTTGCTGCTAATGAGCAGATCTGGGGCTGGAGCCCGGTGCAGATGCCAGCTCTCCCTCTGACCCGTTCACACACTGCCAACTTAGCATGCTGTGGGAGGTCACACTGGTCTGGTTCTGCAGCTGGGCTGGCATGGGTATGTCAGTTTCTGGACACGGTACCAGCTGGTAACTTTGGGGCAATGGTGACTAGGTAAGGAAGGTGCTGGGCTGAGCCACGAACCTTCAAAGTGTCAGCACATCAGCTCCCCACACACTGAGGTGAATAAAGCAACAGATAGGGTTTTTCAAGTGGCTGTCTGAACTGGACAGGTCCACATGCTGCTTCGCCTTTAATTCTTTTTTCCATTTTTTTTTCCTGAGACAGGGTTTCTCTGTGTAGCCTTAGCTGTCCTGGAACTCTCTCTGTAGACCATGCTGGCCTTGAATTTAAGAGATCCACCTGCCTCTGCCTCCTGAGTTCTGGGAGTACAGGTATACGGTGCCACTGCCCCACACCTTTAATTCTATAACAGGAAGAATGTGCTACATTTTACATGTGAAGAAGCTGGGCTCAGAGAGGTAGAATCACTTGCTTAAGGTCACAGCTGACTAATGGTGGGCTCAAGATTCATCCCAAGTCCTTATAATTCCAGGGTCCGATCCTTCTATGGTAAGACTATCTGACATAAGCACCACCATCACTGCCACCAGCAACAGCAGCAGCATCACTACCACATCAGCATCAACACCAGTAGCAGCAGCAACAACAACAGCATCAATACCCACACCACCACCATCATCACTGTTAGTAAGTACAGCAGCAGCAGCAGCAGCAACAACAGCAACAGCGTCAATTCCAGCACCACCACCACCATCATCATGACTAGTAAGTACATCATCATCATCAGCATCAGCAGCAGCAGCATCAATACCAGCACCACCACCATCATCACTGTTAGTAAGTACATCAGCAGCAGCAGCATCAGCAGCAGCAGCATCAATACCAGCACCACCACCATCATCATGACTAGCGCAGCAGCATCACCATCACCACCAGCCTTAGCATTGTAAGCACAACACTATTGCATCTGGTAAATCTTAAGTATCAATCAACCATGTGCAGGCATACTCAAGGCTTATGCTATAAAGTGTTGAATTAGAAGCTCATAATAGAGGAGAAACTGAGGTACAGAAGAGAGGATCATTTGCCTGGTGTGTTATGGCTAGGTGGCAAAGGTGAAAGGTGAACCAAACCATGTCTCCTTCCACTCCACAGTCTGCACAGCCTAGAGCCCTCTCTCCAGGACTCAGCTGGGGTTTGTGCTTGCGAAACCCAGCTGAATGAGGCGAGGTGGAAGCTGCAGAGAAGTCTGGAAGGTGGACTGGGATAGGGCCAAAACTTTGGGGAGACATCTGTGCCCCAGAATAAACCCATAATACAACTCCATCTTAGAACAGCCATGTCCCTCTCAGACTAGCTTCCTCCTCTCTCCTTCAATGGATGTGTTCCACAAGCCTGCTCCCTAAACCTGGTGTGTGTGTGTGTGTGTGTGTGTGTGTGTGTATGTGTGTGTGTGTGTGTGTGCATGTTGAGTTGTGTGTGTGGAGGCCACACACCTTTGTGTATTTATTTAAAAACAGGATTTCACTTAATACCCCTCACTGGCATTGAATTCATAGAGATCTGCCTGCCTCTGTCTCCCCCAGTGTTGAGACTAAAGGCCTGTGCCACCATCCTCTGCCTGGTCTTCTACCTTATTTTTTGAGACAGCTTCTTTCACTGAACCTGGAGTTCAGTGATTGGCTGGACTGGTTAGCCATTGACATCCCAGGACCCCACAGTCTCTACCTTCCAATGCTAGGATTATAGCCATGCACCACCATGCCTGGCTTTTCTTCTCTTTTTCTTTTTCTTTTCTTTCCTTTCTTTCTTTCTTTCTTTCTTTCTTTCTTTCTTTCTTTCTTTCTTTCTTTCTTTCTTTTGAGACAAGGTTTCTCTGTGTAGCTTTGGTGCCTTTCCTGGATCTCACTCTGTAGCCCAGGATGGCCTAGAACTCACAGAGATCCGCTTGCCTCTGCCTCCTGTGTGCTGGGATTAAAGGCATACGCCACCACTGCCAGGCTGCCTGACTTTCCACACCGAACACTTTTTATGCATGCCACCTTGCACCCAGCAGACCCCTCGGTCTTTCCAGGGTAGATGCTGGAGGCACCACCCTCCATCCTTTGATCTGTATCCATTGCCTCCCGCCCATTTCACTGCTGCAGCAGATTCACTCAATTAACCAAGTCTGCGCTCCAGCTGTAGAAAGACGGGCAGTTACGAAACACTGACCAGGTGCCCCGGAACTCGCTCTCACAGTGGGGCCTGGGAGACTTCCAAACAGACAGTGGGTGGGGAGGGAGCAGATAGACTCTGGGCAAAGTCTGGCTGACATCGTTTGTGCAAGAGAGCCACCTCAAAGCTTTGAGAGATAGATGTCATGGCAGGTTTGATAATAGCTCTGGACATCAGCCTTTTAAACAGTCCTTGTCAGGCTCGGTGTTGTGGTACCTGCTTGTAACCACAGCACTCTGGAGGCAGAGGAAGGGGCAGAGGAAGAGGCAGGGGCAGGGGCAGGGGCAGGGGCAGGGGCAGGGGCAGAGGCAGAGGCAGGAGGTGGTGAGTTTGAAGCCAGCTTGGGCCAGACAGAGAGCCTGTCCCCAAACCCAAAACAAGTCTACACTTTAGTTTGCTTTCTGTTGCTGGAGGAATTTATTAAGAATAGAAGTTTAGCCGGGTGATGGTGGTGCACACCTTTAATCCCAGCACTCGGGAAGCAGAGCCAGGTGGATCTCTGTGAGTTCACGGCCAGCCTGGTCTACAGAGCGAGATCCAGGACAGGCACCAAAACCGCACAGAGAAACCCTGTCTTGAAAAACAAACACAAACACAAATAAACAAACAAACAAAGAATAGAGATTCATTTGGCTCACAAGTCTGGAGGCTAGAGACTATGTAGTCCCAGCTGGTTTTGAACCCATAATCTTCCTATTTCCATCTCCTATGCACCAGTATCACAGGCATGTGCCATCATTCCTGGCTAGAATCTGCATTGTCCCATGCATGTGAAAGTCAGCAGGCTGGCAGTAGAGGAGAAGGAGGAGCAGGGAGAGAGGGAGGGAGGGAGGGAGAGAGGGAAGGAGGGAGGGAGGGAGGGAGGGAGAGAGAGAAGGAGCGGGGAGAGGTGCCAGACATTCCTTGGCTTTCTTCAGAGTTGTCCAGCACAAGCTATTATTATTAATAGGATGCCTCGCTGTTTGTGTCCTGAAGAGTTTCTGCAGCATGTACTCTGAGATCCAACAAGGCATGTGGGTAACAGGATGTGGGTCTTCCATGTGGACCCCTGCAGCCCATCCACTGCCCAGCTGAAGATTGAAGGTGGCTTTCATCAGGAACCTGCTGGCCTCTTTCACACCCTCTGATCCCTCCACTGGTCCATGCCGCTCATCTCTTAACTCCTAGCTCGTGTGCTGCCTCCTCTCACTCCTCAGTCTTGACCTAAGCTCCCCAAGAACGTGTGCCCTGAATATCTGAGTTGACTTGAATGTGTAGCATCTAACACAGATCCAGGTAGCCCAGGACACTTAGGAGACACTGAGGAACAAGCAAATGACACAATCCTTTGTCCCAAGTTAAGGTTCCCCCAGCTTCATCTCCAAGAAGACAAGGTCTCCTCTAACTCTGAGAAGGAAGAGGACAGAGAATGATCTGGTCTTCTTTTAGAAGAGCCTCAGGGTGGAATCTGGCTGCAGAATAGTCGTCTATGGATGCTTTCAAGTAGTGATGGCATCAGAGCGTATCTAAGGAGTACCTTCGCCGAGCTAAGCTATAGACATATGCTAATACATCTGGACTTTAAAACAACCCACTGAGTGAAATGCCAGCACCCCCATTTTACAGACGAGGAAACTGAGGCTGGGAAGGTTTGCTGGGAGCAAAGTGCCAACATGACAGAGCCCTAACTGCTGGGTTACATTCCCTCCAGGCAGTGGAGGAGGATGGGCCTGCTAGGGTCCCACATCAGCAGCGAATCACTCCCTAAAATGCTCACATTCTGTGTGGCTCCAACTGCTTTTCTTTCCTTTGATAAAAAGTTGCAAGTCAAGAGTGGAGGCTCCTAGTGGGAGGCAGAGGCAGGAAGATCACCACAAGTTGGGGGCCAGCCTGGTCTACACAGCAAGTCTCATGTCCAGCTGCCGCTACATAACAAGGCTCTTTCTCAAAAAACAAACAGGGCTGAGGATGTTGGTCAGTTGGTAGAGAGTCCAGTTAGCACACACAAAGTCCTGGGCTTACACCCATGATCCCAGTCAGCATCACCTACAGAGTTTGAGGCTAGTCTGCATGTCTGAGACTCTGTTTCAAAACAAACCAACAAAAACCAAGCAAACAACAAAACAGCACAGTACACACAAAAGATACATTTTAACACTGTTTAACACACAATCTGTGACACGTACTGCCCTGATATGAATGAAGCCACCACTGCTGTTGGAGCCCATGGCTTTTGTTGTTGGTGGTTTGAGGCAGGGTTTCTCGGTATAGTCCTGGCTGTACCAGAACTCACTTTATAAACCTAGGCTGGCCTCCAACTCACAGAGACCTGCCTGCCTCTACCTCCTGAGTTCTGGTATCAAAGGTGTACACGAACATGCCCTGCCTGAGTCCATGTTTGAACAGGTGTTTGTCAGGGTCAGGGTCTCACTACACAGTCCCAGGTAGCCTTGAACTCATGATGCTCCTGTCTCCATCTCCTGACTCCTGGGGTTACAGGAGTGTGACACCATGCCAAGACTAGATAATCATCATCATCATCATCATCATCATCATCATCATCATCATCTTCCCAAAGTGAAACTCTCTACCATTAAAAACAGATCCTTATGTACCCTGCTCTCAAGCCCAGAAAGCCCTATTCTCATAGATTTTTGACTAATCTACGTGATGCTCGTCCTTTTCTGGCTGGCTTATTCTACAGCACATGACTTCAAGCTTCGTGTTGTAGCAGGCATCCAAAGAGCTTCCTTTTTGGGTTTAATGGGCATTTCATGGTCTGGATAGGCCAGGTTCTCTTTGTCTTTCTGTTGTAGAATATTAGTTGAAAGTGTTCATTTATGCTGTGGAACATTTGTTTAATGATGCAAAAATGTGTTGAGTTCTTTTATGTTGCATTTGTTTAACTCTGTGAAGCTGTGTCACTTTGCCTGTCTAAAACACCTGATGGTCTAATAAAGAGCTGAAGGGCCAATAGCCAGGCAGGAGATGGATAGGTGGAGCTGCCAGGCACAGAGAATAAATGGAAGGAGAAAAAGAGAAGAGAAGAAAAGAGTGAGAAAAGAAGGAGGAGAGGAGGATGCTAGGGACCACCCACCCAGCCGAACAGCTAGACACAGAATAAGAAGGAAAGAAAAGATACACAGAAATAGAGAAGGGTAAAAGCCTAGAGGCAAAAGGTAAATGGGATAATTTAAGAAAAGCTGGCTGGAAACAAGCCAAGCTAAGGCCAGCCAGGCATTCATAAGTAAGAATAAGCCCCCATGTGATTATTTGGGAGCCGGGTGGCAGGCCCCCAAAAGAGTAAAGTGTAAAGACTGTATCCTTTGTCCATCACTGAGCACCTGGGTGGTTCCCCTTCTATCTGTGTGGATGCTGCTGCTGCTGAGAACACAGGAACACAGACATCTGGGTCTCTGCTTTCAGTTCCTGTAGATTCCCTGCCCCTCTTCTTACACAGAGATGTAGAATTGGTGGATGGCAATAGAGTTCTACTTCTAAGTTTTTGAATATTGAATTGAGTCCCTTCCTCCCTTTTCCTCTTCTTCCTGCTTCCCTGCCTCTCTCCTCCTCCTCTCCTAGCAGTTCCTTCCTCCCTTCTTCCCTCAATTCCCTCCTCTCCCTCCTTCTCCACACTGCCCCTCCTCCCTCCTCCCTCCTCCCTCCTCCCTCCCAATCACTTCTGTGGCCAATTCACATTCCCCTCCACCAGGACCTTTGTGGATTTTCCAGAAAGGTCCTAAACCATATGTTTCAAGGGTGGAAAAGCAGTCTTCCCTTTTCCTTTTTCCTTTTTAAACCCAGCTGTAAAAAAAAAAAAAAAAAAAAAAAAAAAAAAAAAAAAAAAAAAAAATCACCTGCCTGCCTGCAGGCAGAAGCATCCTCCCTCCCCCCCATGAGAAGAAACTTCTCAGAGCACCCAGCCCCCTGGCTAATTACAGGGTTCCCCAGGGAGTCTCAGCAAATGCTTAAATTGCACATCAACCTGACTTTCCCTGATAACTGTTTGGAAACATGGGGCTGGGCTGGAACTCAGATCCTTAGCCTGGAGGCAATGGCACTCTCCCCGAAACAGCAAATAAAGGAAGTCAGAGACCTGTGGAGCTGCATGAGGGGGTTGTGGCTTGTCTAGATCCAAACCCACTCATCCACACTTTTGCTACTATTCTAGCCAGAGCCCTGTAGGTAAAATGCCAACCAGCTGTAGTTCCCACTCTTAGCTGTGACTCTGTACCCTAGCCAAATATTAGAAATATCTGGGGGTACTTTATAATATCTTTATATATACAGTAGACCCCCTTCATCTGTAGGAAGACAATCTGAGAGGCCCAGTGGATGACTCAAACATCTCACAGTACCAACTCTGTATTATACCTGTGATGGAGTTTAACTTATAAATACAGCAGAGTAAGAGATGAACGGTGGCCAATAATAAACTAGAATACTTACTACATCTATATACTGCCCTCCAGGTTCCGTGGATACCATTTGTGGGATTTTCCATTCAGTTTTTTTTGTTTGTTTGTTTGTTTTTTTTTGTTTTTTGGTTTTTTTTTTTTTTTGTTTTTCGAGACAGGGTTTCTCTGTGTAGCTTTGGAGCCTGTCCTGGAATTCACTCTGTAGCCCAGGCTGGCCTCGAACTCACAGAGATCCACCTGCCTCTGCCTCCCGAGTACTGGGATTAAAGGCGTGCGCCACCACTGCCCGGTCATTCAGTGTTTTTGTACTTCATTTGACTGGCTGACTGAAACCCTGGCAGCAAAACTATGGTGAGGACCTGCTGTAGACACCCAGCCCCAGCACTCTGGTCCAGTCTCTGGGGATGAGACATGGCCACTGGCTACATTCTCAAGCTCCCTGATGGTGCTGTGAGTAGCCTTGACATGGCATCGGGAGCCATGCTAACTTCCTCCAGAGTGAATGTTTGCCACGGTGCTGGCCTTACGGGGCACGAGCCTTGGTGTTTGTATGGTTAAGTACATCTTTTGTGTGTGTCAAGAGCACAGGTCCTGGGCAGGCAAGCGAGCTCAGAGGGTCAAGTGCCAAGCCTGACAACTTCATTTGATCCTCAGGACTTACACAGTGGAAGGAGAGAATGGACTCAGTCAAGACACCATGATATTTAAGTGTACACACACATGCACACACACAAATAAGTAAATGCAATTGAGAGAGAGAGAGAGAGAGAGAGAGAGAGAGACAGACAGACAGACAGACAGACAGACAGAGACAGAGAGACAGACAGAGACAGAGAGACAGAGACAGAGACAAAGAGAGACAGTGACAGAGACAGAGACAGAGATAGAAGCCTTTTCTGATAGAGCTTTGACAATGCTTCCGAACTGAAAACAGTCACCTCAGGTGGGGCTGTGTGTGTGTGTGTGTGTGTGTGTGTGTGTGTGTGTGTGTGTGTGTGTGTACACACTTGTACTTTGAAACTTCTTTCTTACAGACTAACTATGTGAGATTTAAGGGGTTTGAAACCCTCTGCAGATAAGTGCGAACTTCTCCACACTTGCATTTCCTTTGTGAGGAACCAGACACCTTCACTGATAATTTCAGAACAGTAAGTAGTACAGTGATGGCTATAAAGAGGCCAAGTGTCCCTGAGGACCCAGATGGGATCAACTGGGTTTCTGCTCTGTCCTTAACACTTGGAAGCAGTGTCTGGGCAGGGAGAAGATGTTTAATACATACTTGCTAAATTCATGAATATCTACAAAAATGTCCTTTTCAATTTATTCTTTGAAAATTTCATCTTTGTGTGTGTGTGTGTGTGTGTGTGTGTGTGTGTGTGTGTGTGTGTGTACTGGTGCATGTGTATGTGGAACCCAGAGGAGGAGGATTGTCATCTGCCTCCTTATTCCCTTGAGAATCTGATGACCACTGTCAAGGAGCCCCCAGTACTGAGGTTACGGGCTCATGCAGCCATGCGTGGTTTTTATACGAGTGCTGGGATTTGAACCTCATGCTAGTACAGCAAGGACTCTTACCACTGAGTCATCTCTTCAGCATCTCATAAAGATTTTGGCCAGGGCAAGAGTTCATGAAAGACCTGGAGACAAGGACTTTAGACTACCTCTAAACAGAGGAGAGTTTCCAGTTGCCCCAGAGCAGGACTCCTGGAGGGAGATGTCAGGCCAGCCAGAACCACAAAGCACATCAGAGCTCTGCCAGAGTTGGTTTTTTGTTTTGTTTTTAAGACAAGGTCTCATTTAGCCCAGGCTGTCTACGAACTTGCCTTGTAGCTGAGGCTGACCTTGAACTTCTGATCCTCTGGAGTGCTGGGATTACAGGTGGGCACCACCACACCAGATTTGTATGGTGCTAGGCATTGAACCTGAGCCTCATATATGTTAGGCAAGCACTCTAGCATGAGCTCTGACCCCAGCTCCATGCCCAGGCTCTTGAGTGACAGGAACTATGACATCATGTGTGATGACTTATTTATGCTATTAAAATTCAGGGTGATTTGTTATGCAGTAACAGATAACTACTAACCCCTAAAATCAAACACAATTGTATCCCAGAAAAGTAGATTAAATTTTACCAGAAAGTGGCACATGACACCTGTACTTAAATATTATATTCTCTATGCCTTTTACAACTGTCCTTTCTGAGTTAGGTGACCTCACTTTCTTTTTTTTTTTTTAAATTTTTTTGGGGACAGGGTTTCTCTGTGTAGCTCTGGTTGTCCGTACTCATTCTGTAGACCAGGCTGGCCCCAAACTTAGAGATCCACCTGACTCTGCTTCCAGAGTGTTGGGATTAAAAGCATGGTCCACTACCGCCCAGCCTTCTATACTTATATTAAACCCAGCAACCTGAATCATCAGCACCACTACCATCCCTGACATCAGGACCACCACCACCACCATCAAAGCTGACATAATATATATATATAAGATACTATTCAAGGGTCATAAACCATTTACTCAACACGATAAACCTATAACACAAGAGCTAATATTATCCATAATTTATAGATGAGGAGACTGAGGCCCAGGGTAGTTAAGTGGCAGTTTCAAGGAATCTAGCTTGAGTTAGATTCCTGGCAATTACGTAACAATTGTGTTTAGGCTCTATGGGTGTTGTCCAAGTTTCTGGATAGGAAGTTGTTTCAAATCTAGTTAATTGAACATCAGACACCAAATTCTAAGGTGTTAACTCTGTCTAGATGCCTTCAGTTTTTATGCAACAAGTTGAACATGCCTCATCAGAGCTTCCTCAGGACCTAGGATGTTACCTTACCTGTGAATACTAGGCTGGCATTTTCCAGTTCTTCCTGGGGAACTTTGAAGCTGAAGGATTCATTGTAAAAAGGGTCAATTGTGCCTCTCAAGAATGACGTCTTCTTGGTTTTCACAAGCTTGAGTCCATGTACCAGCTGGATTTTTACAAACGGGTCTGAGGATTGGATACAACATTGTAGAATACTGGAGATGAGGAAACATAATCTAACCATCTCTCATCTCTTCAACTTTCCCGCCTTCCTCTCACTCTCCCACTCTCCCACCCATCCATCCATCCATCCATCCATCCATCCATCCATCCATCCATCCACTTTTTGCCCATCTCAACCAATTCATCCATCCAGCTACACAAGCACTCATCTACTCTTTTGTCCATCCATTTCCCATCTATCCATCAAGTCATTAATACACTCACCATTCCCATCCATCCATCCAACCATCCATCCATCCATCCATCCATCCATCCATCCATCCATCCATCCATCCATCCATCTGTCCATGCATCCATCCTTCCATCCAAGTTATTATCTATGTAACAGGGTAACCATCTAACCCCTCCCCATCTCTATACAGTCTGCAGTGCTGGGGATGGAGCCCAGGGACTCCTGCATACTAGGCAAGGGTTCTACTACTGAGCTGTTTTATTTTTTCTATCCATCTACCCACTGATTCACTTACTCATCCATTTATTAATCCAGGCATTAATCCACCCCTGCTTTCACTTAATCATTCTCCCATGTATCCGACTGTTCTGTTACCATGTCTATCTTCTTATCTGCTGATTCCCTTTCCTCTTCCTCCACACATCTACCACTTACTGAACTCCTCCCCATGTTTTAGGCATCGTGTTCATTTTATAAATGGGAAAACTGAAGATTTAAAGATAAGGGACAATTTGCTCAAGGTCTAGCTGGTGGAGGCAGAACCAGGTTGAAGGCAATCCAAAAGCAGAAAGCCATTACAGGCCAATTGGCTCACAGCTCATACACAGGAGTAGAAGAGTAAAGGCAGAACTAGACTTGTCATGCTTTGGTCATTTTATAGTTAGAAAGGGATTTGTGCAGGTGATTGAATTTAAATATTTAAGCAACCCAGTGAGATAAATACTATCATTATACAATTTTCGAGATGAAGGAGTTGAGATATTCAGAGGTTAAGTAACTTCTCCAGGGTCACATCTTTGCAAACAGCACAGACACGTTTTGCAGCAGGCAGTTTGGCTTCCCTCTGCTTCAGCATCCTGCCTCTCCATTGCAGTGAGCTGGAATGCACTAGCCGCTGCAGTGTTCCTTCCTCCAGCCCCCTTGAAGCCTCTACTTTACAGTGTGGCTTTTGAGAACTCAGGGTGCAGTCTAGATTCGGCTGTCATCTCATTGCAAACAACTTCCTTTGGCTATTGGATCTGGGGCGGGGGAGCAGCATTTCTACCACTGAGCTGAAGGAAGGGAGCCCAGCGATCATGGCTTCATTTACAATAGCATCCTCAGCTGTCACAGAAGAAGCTACTACATATAGATGGGATGGAATCTGGGCTTTTTGTTAAATGTGTTTGAACCGGTTTTTGCTCGAAAGTAAATAGCGCTTTCAGAGCTGGGATTTATAAAAAAATTACGGTACAGGAAATGAGCTGCAAAAAAACAAAACAAAAAACAAAAACAAAAACAACCCTCAGGCTGGGCCCACCTTGTGAGCTATCACCACCTAGAGCATAGCATCTGCATTACAGGCATAGGATGTGGGGAAAGCAAGTTACTTCTCAGTGATGTATAAGTTCAAAGAGAAGATGGATTTCAGAAGTTATCGTATCTGGTCACAGGTGTGATAGGGTTCCCATGATGATCTGTGTCATCCTAAGACATAGCCGATCATTTACTTTTTTCTTTTTAAACTAGCATTCTAGTTCTAGATGCTGTCCACTCTTATGTTACCTTATTAATAGCACCAGGACACAAAAAAACTGGGTCCCTCAAACAACAGAGAACCCCTTAGAGATGCAGAGGATACTAGGATTGTGCCATACCTGAACCCTGGCTCACATCAGTCTGCAGGAGCTGCTTGGCTCGAATGATGTCCACATTCAGTCTCCCAGCACTTGGGAGATAGTTTAGAGACAGAAGCAGCTCGCCCAGCTCCACTTCATTCTGCAGGAAAGAAAATCGTCAGAAAGTTGCTTCATTAGTTTCTCCCCTTTGGTGTCCCATGTACAGGAGGCTGACTCCCAAAACTCACGACCGGGTGGCTGAGGGTGGGTCAGTCGACAGTGGGTGCCTCTTTCTTGTGCTTTTTATTTTGCATGGGTATGTATGTATGTATGTGTGCACATGGAAGAACACCTTTATGTGCACATGTATGGGTTTGCATGGAAGTCAGAAGACAGATAAACCTGGGCATCATCCTCTCAATGCCATCCACCTCCTTTGAGACAGGATCTCTTATTGGTCTGGAGCTCATCAACTATGCTATATTGGCTGTCTGAGCCTCTGGGATCCTCCTGTCTCTGCCTCCCCGATGTTGAGATTACAAGCATGTGCTGCCATGCCCAGCATTTTTATGGGGGTTCTGAGGATTGAACTCGGATCATCAGGAATACAAGTGTTTTACCAACTAAGCCATGTTGGACTTCTTTTAGTTTCTGCCTCCAATAATTTTCTTGTTTATCTCAGAAAGTGTTTTCTGCTCTTAGGAAGTTTGACAGCAGCAACAGAAGTGATGGGCAAGTGCTGTGCTAAGTGCTTTGGATGTAACACCCAACTGAGTCTTCAAGACGAGTCCAAGAGGCAACACTATGTACTTCATTTAGTAGATGGTGAAATGAGACTCAGTCCAAAGTCACACAACTGGAAAGAAGTAGTTTAGACAAGAGAAATGATCGCAGACTCTTGAACCAGCAGAGAGCTACCTGGGGAAGGTACCACTCTTAACCGTAGCTAACTACAGAGCCCACCCCTTTCCACGACCATGCTCAGCACATTACCCCTCCTACCAAAGAGCACCCCTTTCCTCTATGTTGGGCTATCACACTCAAGAAAAATCTACACAAGTACCCAGGATGGTCGACTCCATGCTGCCTAGAAAATGGGAGCCTCATTTTCATGTATCTATTTAAGAAATTGTTAAAAAAAAAAAAAAAGCTGCTTCAGAGTAGTGAATCATTCTCCATTATCCACTCCCCAACTGTATTAATTATAAACTTTTGACAAATGGTGTTTTATCTATACTCACCTCTGTTTATAAAAAATTAGCTGAAGGTTTTAAACTAAGTCTCAAGTAGGGTATAATTTTATCTGTTTATCCCCACACAGGCATCTCTAGGTGATCAGGATATTAAAATAAGCATTCCTAGTACAGTTAACTTCCAGGCATATGAGAAGTCAAAAACGACCAAGGAACCTCAATATATGCCATCTCTCAGATTCAAGGATTACCTCATGGTCAATCTAAATTTCTACATCTTCATTCAACCCCATATATGATTCAGAAGTAGCCCCTAGACATACACCATTTATTAATAATATTTCAGAATGTATCTCTAAAGATGTTTCATCTATTCCCCTATCCATCCATCTACCTACTTATGTATGCATGCATGCATCCATCTTCCCACTCATCCATTTACTTATTCATGCATACATTTATGCATCCATCCTCCCACTCATCCATCTACTTACTCATGCATACATGCATGTACCCATCCTCCATCCATCCATCCATCCACTTACTCATGTATACATGCATGCATCCATCTTCCCACTCATCCATCTACTTACTCATGCGTACATGCATGTATGCATCCATCTTCCCACTCATCCCTCCACTTACTAATGCATACATGCATACATGCATGCATCCATCCTCCACCCATCCATCTACTTACTAATGCATACATGCATGCATCCATCCATCCTCCATCCATCCCTCCATCCACTTACTCATGTATACATGCATGCATCCATCCTCCATCCATCCATCTACTTACTCATGCGTACATGCATGTATGCATCCATCCTCCCACTCATCCATCCACTTACTAATGCATAATGCATACATGCATGTATCCATCATCCATTCATCCATCCACTCACTCATGCATACATACATGCATCCATCCTCCATCCATCCATCTACTTACTTATGCATACATGCATGCATCCATCCTTCCACTCATCCATCCACTTACTAATGCATACATACATGCATCCATCCTCCCATCCATCATTTACTCATGCATACATGCATGCATCCATTCACGTTCTCTACCCCTTTCAGCAAACTGATGGCAAGTAGCAATTCTAAAACAACTTTATCACAAAAAGATTCCTATATGGTCTGGGCATGGTGGCACATGCCTTTAATCGCAGCACTTGAGAGGCAGAGGAAGGCAAATCTCGATGAATTTGAGGCCAAGCTGGTCTACAATGAAGTTATAGACCAGCCAGGGCTACAGAGTGAAACCCTGTCTCAAACACAAAACAAGATCAGATTCCTATATGGCTCAAGTTAACCTATAAACAAGAAACAACCTCACACTTAGCTACAGATTTCAAACTTGCAGCCCATGGGTGTATTTTGTTTGGCTCACGTTACATTCAGACAGACAGTTACTAATTATTATGTACTTTTAAAGACCAAGTATTTCATATTAAAAAATAGAATTTCTTGCTTTGCTTGATGAACAGGAAGGTCTGCTAGTGCTGGGCCCACATTCCCACTTGGTGACCGACAAAGAGTCTTTGCTGGATAGACTGTAGTGGTGAGCCCCCCTGTGTACCTGCTTGTGGAAAACCAGTTTTACAGAAGGGCCTGCTCACTTCACTTACCAAGTGCCCCCCTGCCCTGTTACTTTTTCATTATATTTTATTTGTTTATTTAGTAGTTTTGGGGGTACCCTTACCCACTGAGCCCTCTTGCCAGCACCAAACCTTTCCTGTCAATATCTGAGTTCTCAAATCTCAAGTCCTCCTCTTCCACCATTCCCAGTCGCCTGGCCAGTCTTCAGCAAGGCTGATTTAGACAGAATCCTTCTTCCCTTGGAGGCACCCCTCATTAATATTCCATCACTGTCCTGGGTGAGGACTGAGCCCAAGCTCTGCCCCTCTACAGAATCTCACTGCTGTGCTCCTGACGCCGTCAGGGTGGTCCTGACTAAAGCCTGACTACCTGTGCTTTAGAGTGTCATCTGGAAAGCATCGGCTGCACCAGCATGTGGACATGCTTTGGGCCCCCAGCACCCACATGAAATCTGGGTGGGGTGGCACATGGTTACTCCAGTGATGGGGTTGGGAAAGCACAGAGACAGGAGACTCCCTGGAGCTCACTGGCAGACAGGTCACCCTAGCTGAACTGGTGAGTTCTATGTTCAGTGAGAGCTCCTGTCTAAAAAATAAGGTTGAGAGTGAATGAGAAAAATATTTGGCATATACCCACACAAAGCATATACACATCCACACAAACACATATACATGATATACAGAAAACATGTACACACACACCTACACAAATATGTACATATACAAACATCTATATTCACAAACATGTCCACACTCTTCACACATGTATACACCCACACAAACATGTACACACCCACAAACATATATACACAAACATGTACTACCCACATACGCACAAATATGTGTATATACAAACATGTATACCAACAAACATGTACACATCCACACACCTACACAAATGTACACACCCACAAACATGCATACCACACATACACACAAATATGTACACATACACACGTGTACCCATAAACATGTACACATACGTACACACCTAAAAAACATGTACACAATGCACACACACAAATACATGAAGACACATACACACAAACATGCACACAGCCATATACACACAAGTATGTATACATACAAACATGGATACCCACAAACATGTGCATGCCCACACAAGTATTACACACACACAAGCATGTACACACCTACAAACAAGTGCATACCCACACAAACATGCACACCCACAAATATGTGCATGTACACACACACACACACACACACACACACACACACACACACAGAGTGTCTCTGAGGGGCTGAAGATGTAGTTCAGTGGTAAAGCATTTGCCTAGCAAGTGTAAGGGTTCTACCTCAGGACAGAAAAAAAAGTGTCATTGGGTATTTTTTCCTTAACACCATCCACTACTTGCTTGGTGAGACCTGCTCTTGTTATTATGTCCCCTGGTTACCTTTGTCTTTTCAGGTTTCTCCTGCCCTGTCTTGGAGGGTCAGATTTTCAAGTCAGGAAAGGTGAACTGGGTACCCTGGGACATAAGAAAAGCCCAGGGCCCTTGACATGGTTGCATGTGGCCTCCTGCTGGTCCTTGGGGACCTGGAGGGTGCAGCATCCTTAGCATCTGACCCCGCAGGTGCATCTGTTTTCCCATAAGACTGGCTGAGATCCCACAGGAGCTCAGGCCAGGGGAAGCCATCCTGGTCTTCAGGAACTTTCCTCTTCCCAGGTTTATAATCCAAAACAACACCTCCCTCACTCCTTCCAAGATCTACAAGCTTCTCAACTCCCGATGCCTTCCTTCTATGTGGAACTGGGGTTGGGAGGGATTAATAGCTCAGTCAAGCTGCCTAAACATGAAGGAATAAACTTGGTGTGTTTAAAGAATAAAATGAAGGGTAAGATGGCTGGGGGTGGGCATAACCGGATTCTAGAGACATCCATGGGCCATGGCAAGCTGCTCAGTGGCTGTCCTCATAAGGGAGTCCGCTCAGCCTTGGACATTCTCAAAGGAAGCGGGAGGGGACAGGATACCATTGCCTGAACCTCGGTACCCAGGGACCTCTTGAGCCCTTCCTGACACGGTCAAGAGCAGAGAGGCCCGCTGTTTCTTTCATCTAGGCAGCCAAATGGACCCTCTGAGGCAGCTTCCTGGACTCATCCCCTTTCTAGTCAGTTCTTGCCTTAAATGGGCTTCTTGCTTGTGTGGGCTTCAGGCTTACTGTTCCCTCTTCTTCCCAGGCCCACCCCACACCAGTTCCACAGCGTCCACTCCCAGCCTCCCGGGGAAATACGTGCATTGATCCAGCTGCTCTTCTGCTTGCTCATCAGGGAGTGATCAATGTGCAGCCCGGGGATGGTTAGTGGGGACTAAAGGGAAGGCTAACTGAACAGAGCGCTTGATGATTCATTTAACAAGCTTCATTCAATAGTTCCTGGATCCTCAGCCCAGGGGGTGTTGTGGTCGTGACCACTACAGCGAGCTGTCAGTAAGACATCAGCATAGGCTCAGTCCCTTGTGTGGCTGTTATTCTGTCCTTCCAGCAACCCCAGAGGCTCCCACTTTACAAATGAAAGAATCCATCCAAATCATGTGGTTCAGATCATGAATGACATGGGGAGGGAGCAAGCTCAGCTCCTGTCTTTAATCTTGTACGACCTTCTTGACAGTTAAAGGGCAATCACAGACATGCAGCAAGCCAAGCACAGTCTACTGGGTGATAAGAGGTTAAAAAAAAAAAATTCAAAGCACCAGGATCTGCTTACCTACCTACATGGCTACCATCAGGATGAACCCATGACTATACCGCTGAGGCAGCTCCGAACCCACAAGGCAGAAGGAGAGAACCGGCTCCTACAAGTTGTGCTCTGATCTCCATACATGTTCTTCAGCACTCTCACATGCATACAAACACATGTGCACACATACACAAAAGCAGAAAGCAGAAAACGATGTCCTGAAATTGGAACCCCGGCCACAGCTGATGGAAATGTAAAACTCTCAACAGTCTGAGCCTCAAGAGTCTCAACGCTGCAGTTGGGTGATGCTCGGTGGACCATGTGCTTGCTAAGGAAGCATGAGGATGGTTCGGATCCCCAGTGCCCAGGTAAAAGGCAGCCGATGGCACTGTTTGTAATCCTAATGCCGGGGCGGCAGACACAGGTGGGCCCCTGGAGCCTGCTGGTTAGCTGGCCCAGCCAATGGGTGAGCCCCAGGTTCAGGGAGAGACTGTCTCAAAACATCAGGTGACAAGTGACTGAGGGGCACTCCCTGCATTGATGTCTGGACCTATATGCATGTGCATGCACACATGTATACATGCAATACCCACATGTACACGTATACACATACATACAAAATTTTGACACACAGCCACCATGGGATCTGGCAGTTCTGCTACTAGAGAAAACAGATCTCTACACAAAAACTTACCCACGAGCCAGGCTTTAGGTGGGGGAACCTAAGCATTTGGGAGGCAGAGGCAGGAGGCTCGTGAGTTCAAGACCAACCTGGGCTGCACGGTGAGAGAGACCCTGTCTCAAAACAACAACAACAACAACAACGACAACCCGAACCCACAGAGAAGAGAACCCAGCAAACGCGCCAGACGTTCATGCAGTGCAATTCCCAGCAGCCCACAGGTGGAGGCCACACAGCATCTGTCATTAATGGAGATGCACCATGGTGTATGTAGACAATCAAATGTTCTTCAGTCGTAAGAAGGAACGAGGGTAAAGGCACTTGCCATGAAAGCCTGAGGACCTGAATTCCATCCCTGAAACCCCCGGCGGGAGGAAAGAAACCAACTTCTGAAAGCAGTCTTCTGACCTCCAAACACGGGTTGTGGTACGTGTGCACACGCACGAACACACATATACACATACGTGCACACACACTCTAAATTAGAAATGTGTAAATGAAGGAATGATGCACTGACACACGTGACACAGATGGACGTGGAAAACATGCTTGACTCAGTCATGTGATCCCATTAACACACAAACATACAAACTGTGGCGGTTAACTTTGACGGTCTGCTTGACTGACGGACTGGTTTTGTCACCTAAGAGATACTCCTGGGTGTGTCTGTGGGGATGTCTACCTGAGGAGGGAAGACCCACCCTGAGACCCACAGGCTGGGGTCCCAGGCTGAATAAACAGAAAAAGGACCAGAATTCATTGCTCTCCTCCCTGAGAGCAGACGCAATGTGACCAGCTGCCCCTCTCTCCCGCCACCACGCCTTCCCCTCCATGACTGTCTGAGCGCTCACGTGATGAGCCAAGCATCCCTTCCTTCCCCAAGCCGCTCTTTGCCATAGCAACAAGAGAAGTGATAGCAACAGAGAGCACAGTGGTGTTTTCCAGGATCTGAGAAGCGCGGCAATGCAGGGTGACCACGTCACGGATGCACAGCCTTGTCTGAGTGACTGAATGTTCTGGAATTAGGTGGAAAGGATAATTGTATACCACTGAGGGTCCCAATACCAGTGAATGGTAGACCACATTAATATTATGTCAACTTAGCCTCCATTTAAGAGGGCACCATCAGGCCCGTGGCACACTAGAGAACTTGAAGTTTGATCTAGCCTCAGCAGGATGCGGCCACCACGGCTTCCTGGAGAAAGATGAACTGGGGTCTTAAGATGTGAGTTGAATTTTGTTTAGCTTATCCTGTTGTAGAGAAATGTTGCAGGAAGTTGGACCCTGATGGATGGAATAGAACCCGGAAGTCCTTCCCTCCAGTCCCATTGCCCTCTCTTGCTCAGGTTCTGAATTCTTAAACTTCATAACACAAAGTTCCAAACAACTTGTTATTCATGGCAAAGTAGCTGAGATAGTTAATAGATTAGATTTTAAAAAATAAATGAAGACTCTCCTTTATAAATAACCTCACCCCAGGCAATTTCAAGTTGTTATGGTTGGGTTGGTCAGTGGGAAAGATAAGGATGTCTTCCCATGAAGGCAGAACAGGTGTATGCTAGGGACCCCTGCAGAAGTAGGTGGGACCCCCATCTCTATTTCAAATAAGAGAGATGTATATTTTAGGGGCAAGAATATGAAAAATAACTCTAAAGGAATTATTAAGAAGTTAGAAATCTGGGGTCTGGGGGAGATGGGTAAGAGTGTTTGCTGCCCAAGCATGGCATGAGGACCTGAGTCGAAGACCTGAGTCCAGATACCCAGCATTCATGTAAAAAAAGATGGGCGTGGCCACATGCCCGCCTTGTAACCCCAGTGCTGTGGGGGTAGGGGGTGGGGATGGGGAGACATGGCTGGGGCTTGTTGGCCACCAGCCCAGCTCCAGGTTCAGTGAGAGACCCTGTCTCAAGGGAAGGGGGACAAGAGTGATGGAACAGGACAAGACACCAGATGTCCTCCTCTGGCCTGTGTGCAATGTGTTCACACAGACATATGTATACATACCTCCCCCACACACTCACATACACACACACACACAGATACACACACACACACACACACACAGACACACACACACACGAACAAAGAAGAAAAACGTAAGACCATGGCTAGTGCAGGAGTCCTGCAGTTGCCAGGGAATCTCAAATGTCACCTTCTCATCTAAACTTCCCATCAAACCAGCCTGGTCCCTCCATCATGCAGCCGTGTTTTATATCCTTTGTGGCACTCTGTCCTTACCAGATGTTTTCACACTCCCCATGAAGGCCAGCACAATGCCCATCTGTCTACTCCTATATAGAACAGGAGTGTCCAATCTTTTGAAATTTTGGCATGACATTATCATTCCCAAATGAGTCAGGCCACATTCATAGCTATCCTGGGACACACGTGGCATGCTGATATGGATAGTCTTTAACTTACAATGATTTAACTTGGGATTTCTTTTTTCCACACTGTCTTTGAATTTTGTATGCTGATGCCTGAGCTGGGGCTATGTGTACTTTCTCTCTTGCAGTGTTGTAAGCAGTGAGTATGACTCCCACCAGCCATGAAAGGACAAGGGGAGACACCAGTCCACAGGCGTGCGGTGCTACTAAACTGTGATGTTTGGAAGGCTAGACGGCATTTCCGTCATTCTTACTAGATGCCCGAGATAATCAGCCTATAAAGAGGGAAGGTTTACGGCAGTTTCCATCCACCATAGGCTGACCCATTTGCTCTGGGCCTGCGGTGAGGCAGTCTGTCACGTGGGAGTTCACAGTGGAACAAAACCACTTATATCACGGCTGGTGAAATATTGGTGAGTTGTCATGTGTTGTTCAAGCTCACTGAGAAGCCAGCTCTGGAAGCAGGCACTTTCCCCCTATTTCAGATTCAATCATGTTGGTCTCAAAGTGTCCTCCGAAGATCCCCATCTCGGGGCAGGTACCCCTAATTCTATAAGAGGGAGAAAACAGAGCAGCAAACGGTTGGGGGCGGGGGTTAAAACACTGCCTTTGAGAACAGTGAGATGGCAAACCATCTCCAACAGAGGTCACTATTGTTCATCCCACCGTATGAAAATGCCTGCCGTGGGAAGGGAAGCCAGAAGCCGGGACGGTGTTGGGGGCCCAGGAGACCACTTCCTCCCCAGTGTATTTCTGCTGGATACTCGTGAGCCCTGATGGTGTTAGCCTTGTTTGTTCTGTCAGACCTCTCTGTCAGATGTTGTAAGCACCCGACTTGATGGCTTGCTATTGACCTACAGCCTCTGCTTACCTGCACTTGCTGTTCTTATGCCTTCTATGTGGTTAATAAACACTCAAAGCATGGCTACCATAGATCTGCCACAGGTCCTTCTCTGGACCACACAGAACAGCTGGAATGCAAAACAGAGGAGGAGAAGAGGTCCAGGGTCTTTTTGGTAGCATGTCTCCATTGACCTAAAGACCCTATATCCCATCTTAAAGGCCCTATCACCACCCAATAGCACCCCACTGAGGACCACTCTTCCACCACAATGGGAGACAATGACGCTGCAGTCTGCAGCAGGGAGGTGAGAGATGCTTTCAGCTTCGATATTTTTAATTCACAGTGGATCTGTGGGAATGTGACTGCACTGTAAGTCAAGCCGCACTCATGGCACCTGATACCACTTCAATCTGGGTGATCCTGAGAACAAGCTATGCAGGCCCCAGATGGACATGGAACCGCTGTCACATCACCATCCCAGAGAGGACATGAGCAAGACACACCTGCCCTTCTCCACCTTAGGAGGCTGGAGGGAGACAGGAGGAGGAAACTGGATGAGAGAATCATTTCTCCCTTTTCCCTCTTTGAGGCGATGTCACAAATAAACAAGCCTCATTTCCTTTTTTATAGAAGCCTGATGAGCTTAATTGAGTAGTGCCACGTGGGGTGGGCTCGGGAGACCCAAAATAGACCGTCTGTAAGTTACACAAGTGAATCCAGGGCCCCCTCTGCCAGCTCTCTGGCAGCCTACGTGTGCAAATGCTGTAGCTCTTCACCCAGGAAAAAACAAACCAACCCTGCAAATCTTCTCCTGCAGCCTTTGAATACAGTCAAGCTCTAATCAATAAAAAGGAAATCAAAGAAAACCATCTGGGACAAAGGACATTTTCTGGGGAAACAAGAGCCGGGCTGTCTCCTCTCAGCTTTCTTTGAAGTGCTTCTAAATGCTCCTTCTGCTCACGCTCACCTTGCAGAGGGCTTCGCGAGTGTGCACACAACTTTTAATGAGGCACAAACACAGCTGCTGGGCGGCCCCCTCTGCTTTCACTCTGACCGCCTCGGAGAAGGCTTTGTTTCCTAATCTACGGTACAAGCAACCTTTCTAAAGAAAATGATTTTAAAAAAAGCAAAATCCATCTTACATAAAAACACACTTCTGTATTTACAAGCTACATTTTAAAAACCCCAGCATTTTACACACTTCATCAACATGTCCTTTTCTCCTCCCACCTCTGTCAAGACACTCGCATGTATTTACACAGCTGCCTGGAGGACACAAGCAGATTCTGAAATTTCCTTGTAGGGAACTTGAAACACATGTATTTTCCATGTAATGACCTAGGCGTGCATCAGCTTTAATCTAACAGTGTAGTCTGATATTCTACACTGGATTATAACTATTTTTCTATTGATAGATACCTAGTTCTGTGTGGTATGTTTATGTGTGCATTCCCATGTGTGTGTAGTGTGTGTGTGTGTGTGTGCGCGCTTGCATGTGTGTGTGCATGCATGCTTGTGTGTGTGTGTGTGTGTGTGTGTGTGTGTGTGTGTGTAGGCCAGAGGCTGACATAGGGAGTCTTCCTCAATCCCTCTCCATTATTCATTGAGACAGGATCTCTCAATCAAACCTACAGCTCACAGGTCCAGCTAGTCTCGCTAGCTGGCTTGCCCTGGGGATCCACTGTCTGTGCAGTGTGATTACAAGTGTACTGCCATGCCCACTGGGCACTGAGTGAGTCCTGGGAATCTAACCATGCTTGTGCAGCTGAGCAATCTTCCCAGGCCCCCAGCCCCACCCCGTTACTTGTATGACCTAAATGGAACACTTAGGATTTTTTTAAAGATTACATCCTTCTCATAAAACCCTGAGGTAGGATAGCTGGCTCAAGAAACAGGAAGATATTGTTTGACAATCAATATGAATTGAAGGATTGATTGCTAAAGGGGGTAAGCTAACTTTACGGCCACCAGCATACAAGATGTGAATCTATGTCTCCAGGAGAGACTGGGGAAGGGTGTTAATGCTTTAACAAATGGATGCAAGATCACAGTGACTTCCGACACAGGACTGCTGCATTTCTCCAGTTGACTATTGTCAGGACTTGGATCTGACACATCCCCTCCAGGCTTGTGTGTCTGAGTACTGGTCTCGGCTGTCAGTGCTGTTTGGAAAGACTATGGAACCTTTGGGACTAGCTGGTGGAAGCAGTTCACTGGGGCAGGCCTTGAAGGTTGTATCTGCTTCTGGTGCAGGGTAAGGAGTGATGTGACTGGCCCCAAGCATTTGCTGCCACGGACCAAGATGCTCCAGCCACCACACAGTCCCTGCCATGATAGTCTGCACATCTGAACTGTGAGCCAAAAAACAAACAAACAAAACAAAAACCCTTCTCCCTAAGTTTTGTCTTTGGTCATAGTGACAAGAAGATTAGTGGACAGAACTATCTAGTCAGGCGTCAATGTGTATTGGTCCCCCTTTATCACTTACGTATGGGGGATATGGTCCAACTTTCAATGTGTGCCTGAAAGCACAGGCAATAGTGAAGCCAATACCCACCACAATTTCTCTATATGTGTTTACCTGCAGTAAAGCCAAACATACAAATTAGGCACAGTAAGAAACCAACACTAATAATATTAGAAGAATTAGAATAATACACTATAATGAGTTGTTAAAAACTTATTAATTATATCTGGAATTTTCCATTTGTATTTTTGGACCGTGTTTGACCCTGGTAAGTGAAACCATCGAAAGCAAACCCATGCACAGGAGATGAATACCGTCTTTCCTCTGTTCAGAACCACTGGCTTCTGACTTTCCATCTAAGTCCAACATCTTCTCCATGCCCACAATGTGGGTGATGATACCATGGGCTGGATTTATCTGCCACTGTCAAGCTTTCCATCATTCTTGTCCAATGGCGTCTTAGTTACTTTATACATGGTGTGATGAAGTGCCTGGCCAAAGCCACGTCAGGGGGAAAGGGTTTATCCCAGCTCACAGTTCCCAGGGGACACAGCCTATCAGCAGGGAAGGCACAGCAGCAGGGGCATGAAGCTGATGGTCACATTGCAAACACCTGAGAAATGGAATAAGGGGGGGAGGGGCTCCAACTGGGGGAATGGGAGGGAGTTCAGTGCAGAAGGGGAAGGGTGGGCGAATCACACTGGGGTTGTTTGATAAAGACTCACGAAATCACATTATTTTATATTTACCTAAAATTACAGAGTGTGTATTAGTGTGTATGTATGTACAAATACATATGTTAAGGGATATATATATATATATATATAATATATCTCATATATCACATGTAAATATATTTAAAATATATGTGTTAAATATGTGTGTGTGTGTGTGTGTGTGTGTGTGTGTGTGTGTGTGTGTGTAGGTTAAGACATTTGAGCTGACAATGCTCCCCACAAGAACCACAGTCTAACAAAATCCCTAGGATCAGACCCAAGCAGGGTACACCCTTTCAAAATGGTGTTCAGGGTAATCCAAGTGACTCGCCAAACAATACAGGTTTTTGATGTAGCCCCTGGTTGCCTCTCGGGGTTGAAGGTAAGCCCCTCCTGCCGAGGACACCACACACTTAGGATATAGGACTCGGATGACTGGAGCTTGATCTGACCTGTTTTCTACAACCTAGCTTCTAGGGTTCCAGAAAACACTACCCAAGCTGCCAAGGGAGGGAGGCAATTAAACAGTCCTACCACCTGCAACATCTGTGAACCACAGCAAGTACCAGTGTGGCAAGATACGAATAAAGGTGCAGTAAGTGGCACTCACATGTCGGTGGCCACCAACAGCTGTCTAAGTGGACTTAAGGCCCATTCCACAGGAGGGAAATCATCCCAGGCACTGGAAACCTAGCTGGCTTCCTGGGGCTAGAGAGGAAATGGACCTTAGAAAAGAGTTTGCTATTGAAATTTTGCTAGACCACCATAATTCCTTACTACATTCTAAATCTTTGACACACCTACAGGAAGTGTAGGTGTAGTCTGCCTACGTGTAGACGCTAGGTAGAAAGTGTAGGCATAGGTCTGCGGGCATACAGCAGACCCGCTCCTCACCAGAGAAGTCTCACTGTACAGCAGATGGAGGCCATCATAGAAAACCACAACTGGACACAATGCAGAGATGAACCTATCATGGGATCCCAGCCCCAGCGGTTACATCAACACCACAGCTCCTGCACCTATGACTCAGGAAACATTGGGGAAGATGAGGTGAGAAGATTGTAAGAGACATAGTATCAGGAAGTCTGCTGTGAGCAATCTCTCCTAGAATGGCTGCAGAAGCAAGGCCTGAACGATGACATTGTCAATGGACATGCTAATGTGGGAGGGGGAAAATCTCTAGACGAAGAACTATTGATGCTGAGAGAAGGCGAATTATCCTCTCCCAGCGATGAGGCCCCTTAATGGTTGTCTATTGCAGAGTGATCAACCTGGAAATCATATATACACCACCAACAAAAATGGACTCAGCAGGTTGTGTATACACACAACGTGAATGTGTACATTCATGCACATATATCTATTTACATGTAACAAATGTAAGCAAAGAAAAAGAGACTATCGACTTGAGAGTAAGCACATGGGAGGGATTTGAGGGAGGACATCTGGGGGAGGCGGGACTGGCTGGAGGAAAGAAGGAAGTGATGGCCCACTTCCAGTGGTGTATTTCTTCCAGCAAGGTGTCTCCTACTACAGGTTCCACAACTTTCCAGCACCACTAACTGAGGACCAAGTCTTCAGATTCATGAGCATACTGGAGACATTTCATACTCAAACCACAGCAGATGGGTAGCTGATCAAGGAGTTGAATTTGTGTTTTCCTGACTGCTGAAGAGAGCAGGTATTTTTTCAGGGTTATCAGCTTTTCATACACTGCTGTCTGTGACAATCCTGTCCATTTCTTTTTGCTCATTTTTCTGTTGAGCATTATTCTTTTCTTACTAACATACAAAAAGACCTTCAATATTGCAGATACTAATTATTTGACAGTTACATGTTCCTGGGGTTATGTTCCCCCCAAAATATATTTGCCATATTCAATTTCAATCCCAAAGCCGGTTAGAAAGACCTTATTTTTAAATGGTCATAACAGGTAGTTGGCCAAGATGAAGCTACCCTGGAGAGGGAGGACCCTGATCTAATATGACTGATGTCTCTATAAAGGGGAAACTGATTTGAATACAGAGACAACACACACAGATGATTGTAGATGCCTAGAAGACAAAGGACACAAAGGATGGACAACAAACCCTGGTAGGTTAAGAGAAGCTTGGAGCAGACCCTTTCTTAGTGCCTTCCTGGTCACATGGCTCAACAACAACTTCCGGAATCATGGGAACAGCTAGCCTGTCTTGTTTGAGCCACCAGGGTGTGGTTCTTAGTTATGTCAGAACTGGCAAACAAACACATTTTCACAAACACGTCCCCCAGCTGCCTTCAGTGTCCGTTATCAGAGCTTCAGGTCGACAAAAGCCCACCAATTTGACATGTAAACATACTCATCTTCTCCCTTTATGGTTTGTAAGTTATTTTTGACCATTTAAAAAGATGGTTCGCTATGACTAAGCTGTAAAGATATGCTTTATTTTCTTCTAAGACAGACTTCCAAATGTAAGTTCTTGACTATGTGGGCTTCTTTTGGTGTATGATACAAGCAAGGTAAGGATCCATTTTCTTTTTCTTTCCCTTCCTCTTCTTTCTTTCTTTCTTTCTTTCTTTCTTTCTTTCTTTCTTTCTTTCTTTCTTTCTTTCTTTCTTTTTTTCTTCCTTCCTCCCTCCCTCCCTCTCTTCCTTCCTTCCTTCCTTCCTTTTTTCCTTCCTTCCTTCCTTTCTCCCTCCCTCCCTCCTCTCTCTCTCTCTCTCTCTCTCTCTCTCTCTCTCTCTCTCTCTCTCTTTCTTTCCTTTTAGATAAGGTTTCATGTAGCCCAGGATGGCCTCAAATTCAACGTGTAGCTGAGGATGACCTTGAACTTATCTTTCTTTTTGCCTCTTCCTCATGAGTACTAGAAATACAGACATGCTCCATCATGCCCAGTTTATGCAGTGCTGGGGACAGAACCCAAGACTTCACCCATGCTGGGCACACACTCTACCAACTGAGCCATGCCCCCTAGCCTTCTATGTTTTATCTCTGCTCCTCAGGGCTTGGAGCTCATTGAGAGCAGTGCCTCCAACTTCCCAGCGCTTCTGGCATACAGCAGACCCACAGTAAATGTTGCCCGGTGAAATGCTTGCTTATAGCTTTGTGTGTGACACCCAGTCTTCCAAGGAAGCTTGGAGAGCAGGTCAGTATTCTGGTGTCTGAGAGTTTCTGTCTTAGACTGAATGACTGTCCAGACACAGCCAACCCACTTCAGACCCACTCCATCACAAGAGAGTAAGATTCATTCTGTATCAACCATGCAGCCAGTAAGTGTCTTATTGCAAGCACTCAGCTCCAACCTGAAACCAGGTTAGGCATGCTGCCTGTTCTCCACCTACCCAGTGAAGAACTGATAGGCTCAGTTCCATTAGACTGTGCATTGCTGTACCAAACACTGGGTATACCCAACTGAAGCAAAGGAGGATTTATTTCAGCTCACGGTTTCAGAGGTTTCTGCTCACATCATGGCAGAAAGGAAGCTGAATGGAACAGTACAGGGAAGGGGAAGATAGGGGCCTTGAGGACATGTCCCAGTAATGTATCTCCTCCAACCAGGCTCCACATTCCACAGATTCACCACTTCACAACAGTCTACTAAAATTGAGACTCCATGAATGGATTGAACCTTAGGTCAGAACTTTCAGGGTCTAATCATTCATTTCTGGGCAGACACACCCAGAGGTAGGTGTGCCTTACTAATCTCTAGGCTTCTTCAGTTCAATCAAACTGACAATCAGTACTGACAATCAAGACAAGCAACCTTATGATTAGAGATGCTCCCCCCCCCCTCCAAGCAGAAGCAGCACAAGCCAGGATGGCCTTGGGGACCTTCTAGGGAATTGACTGGAAGACACAAATGGAGAAGCTGAATTGGGAACATTGGCCTTAACCTTTTATACCATTTTCTTCTTCCATTCCCACAGAAAGCCTTATTCTGTTCTGCATTGTACAGCTATTCAGAGAAATGACCATCTGTCAGGCCTACAGAAATGTATAATAGGTGCTGGTAGTGGTTTAAATAAGAATGGCCCCCATATGCTCATATGTTTGAATGTTTGGCCCCCAGTTGGTGAAATTGTTAAGGCAGGATTAGGAGATGTGGCTTTATTTGGAGGAGGTGTGTGGGCTTTGAGGTTTCAATATTCTACACCTTTCCAGGTAGCTCTCTCTGCCTAGTGGTTGTGGATCACATGCAAACTCCCAACTACTGCTCCGGCACCATGCCTGCCTGCCTGCTGCCATTCGGCCACACCATGATGATCAAGGACTCACTCTCCAAAACTGTGGCAAGCCCTCAATTAAATGCTTTCTTTTATGAACTGCCTTGGTCACTTCATCCCAATAGAGAGTATCTAAGACAGTGAAGGTCTTTTTATTATATAAATAATTCACATAACCAATGCGTTAATTACACAATGACTTAACTAGCATGGTGGCTCATGTTATGAAGAGTAAAAAATGCTATGGGAACTCACCTTCCCAAGCCTCCCCTGCACAAATGATGATGATATGAGAAAGAGGAGAGATGGGAGCTCAAGAGTTGCCATACTTTGCATGAGAAAATTCTCTGAATGTCCATGTGTCAAAGGCTTGGTCCCTAACTTGGTATTATTTCGGAAGTGGAGCCTTCAGCTTTCAGAGATGTGGCCTATTTGGAGGCCTTTGGATGCCTCGGGGTTTGTCCTTGAAGGAGAATGTGGGGCATTGGTCTCTCTCCTCTTGTTCCCCAGTCATTTTGTGAGCAGTTTTCCCCTCCATGTGCCCCCAGCATGAGGTGCCATCTCAGGCCCAACGTAGTATTGTTTCGAGTCACTGGATCAGACAAGACCACTTAGGGATCTGAACTTTAGTTCACTACAAGTCACAGAGGTGCTCCCCTATCAACTTCAACATCCTGCACCCTACATCAAGTTCATCATCATCATCATCATCATCATCATCATCATAGCCATCGTCTCCTCACCCATGTCCTCTAGTTCCCTGCCTAGCACCCAGCTCAGCAAACCTCTCTCTCAGGCAAACTTCATGACATTCTAGAGACCTCTCCTTTTAGGTCATTCCCAACTCCCAAACCCACTGACAGTGAGTTGGAGCCCTCACACCAACCTCAGTACGTCTAAGTCATCAGACCCCTTGCTCTACTCACTGAGGGGCACTGCTCAGGCCTGAATAGGAACTGACCCTGAGGGTCACGTGTTGCACACCTGGTACCCAGCTAGTGGTGTTGTTTCGGGAGGTTGTAGACACTTAGGAGGGGGAATCTTAGTGGAGAAGGTGGGTCTCTCTGTGTGTCCTTGGGGAGTGTGTGTTGTAACAGGCTTTCCTCCCTGTCTCTCTCTAGTCTGCCCACCAAGAAGTGAAGACCAGCCTCCAACATGTACTCCTACCACCACATTTCTCTGCCACAGTGAACATACACAGGCTGGAGGCCCCCCCCCCCCCCCGCCACACACTCCTGCCGCCATGATGCTCTGCTGCAATGAACTGGACCAAACAAACGTGGCCTGGGGCCTCTAAACTGTGAGCTAAAATAATCCCTCCTCCTTTAAGTTGCTTCTGTCAGAAAACATCATCAACAGCAATCCACAATGACAACAAAAAGCCAAAATGCTTTTTGTCAAAACCATGAGAAAGGTGACTAATACAGTTACCTTGCCCCTGTTATCATATATCTCAAAATCAATGGATATCAGCTGCATGACCGTGTCCCAAGCGATGTTTCACGCGGTCTGGAGGCAGTGTTTTTTGTTTTGTTTGTTCGGTTTTGACAACTAAGGAAGGGCCAGAGACTGGCTTCCCACAGAGAGAGGCCAAGGATATTGTTCAATAGCCTCATGGACAGGATGGTCTAGTCTGGGAAACCAAGGGTACCTCAGTGCAAGGCTTGCTCTCCATCTATCTCATGTTCTGCCCCAGGAGCAACTGAAAATGTAAACCTAGCCCAGGATCTCCCAGCATGTCATCTTTTAACGGCTTCCATCTCCCTCAGGATAAAGTTGAGATCATAGCTTAGTCTCTGAGACCCTTCTGTCTCCGATTTCTGCTGTTTAATCTCCTGCTCCATCAGAAGGGCAAATCACGTGCCAGGCAAACGGAATATTTCAGATAACCCACATCAAGGTGGTATTCACATGCTCTCTGACCATTAGGGAGAAGGCTGGTGGCTACTTTAGAGAATGCATGGAACCAGGCTCTGGTGCCGCCCTGGGCATGGGGTTGTGAACAGGCCTCTCACATGCTAGGGAAGTCCCCATGTGGGGAACAGTTAGGACTCTGAGTTCTGTCGCTTTCAGTCTAGACCTGGAGCCCCAACTCCCACCTCCATCCCCAAGACCCACATGGAACTGACACACGAGAAACCTACTCCATTCATTATACAAATGAGCCACAGCCACAGCAGACGGGCATGGTGCAGGTGTGATCTCATCCAGCTCTCAATGAGTCCTGTGATGAGGATGGTCATGGTCATGGTCATGATGGTGACAGTGATAGTAGCACTGTAGGGCTCAGGTGCAAGTCTAATATCACCCACCAACCCGGAGGCAGAGCCCGGTTGTGAACGAGAAATTCACATTTGGTGTCTGTACCCAGGTCCGGCACAGAGCTTCTAGGATATCTGGAATACTTTCAGTGGGGAGAGCATCTTTTGTATGCCAATGAGTTTGCTTGATCACTGGGGACCTCTAGGTAACTTCAGCGTGGGAATGGTTACCAGAAAGACCATGAGTAGAGAGCTGGAGGCTTTTTATCCCCACTCTCTGACCTCCAGGGAGAGGTGCCTGAAGTGGAGGCTTAGTTCAGCCACCAGGTGACAACGGTTCTACTCATCACGTTTGTGCCGTGGGACCGCCACCCAAACTCACAAGCATCGGGTTTGGAAAACATTGGTGATTCCAGCAGGGGGTTGGAAGAGCGGTGTGCCTGAAGAGGGGTGGAGACTTCACATGTGCCTCCCTCCTGCCTTTCACCGTACATCCCTGCTGCTGGCGGTTCCTAAGTCACAGTCTCCATGATGAACTAACTCCCATTGTCAGGATGCTCTCTGTCCTAGTGCTAGAGGCCAAACCACCGTGGACTGAACCCTGTAAAAATGTGAGCTAAAATAAGAAGTAAAGGGCTTTGCTGGGCTCTGTGAGCTCTTCTACAAATGACTAAACTAGAGCATAGGGTCCAGGGGACTTTTGATTTAATAGTCTGGTCAGCCAAAGTGGTAAACTGGGACATAGGACCGGCACGCACTGTCTGAGGGAGGGTAGAGTCCAAACTGAAGCAAAATATAAGGCAGTTGGTGTCCAGAGAAATGGAGGCATGGTTGTTCTGGGGGCAAACGTACACATTTGGTGTCAGCATTGTGAGTCAGACAGGCCACAGGGAATGCCCCTGGGAGACTGAAATAGAGGTTCTGGGAAGTCAGATCTTCACACTGTGCAAGCCTCCTGAGACAGACAGGAAACTGAGGCTGAGTGATGAAGTGTGACCTTCCTGAGCACATACCTCTAGTAGGTGGCAGAGCTCAAACTTGAACCCAGGTCTATGTGAGTGCAGGGCCCATACTCTTACCCATCACTGGACCATATTATCTGGGGGAGTAAAGATGGCTGGCACAGTAGCAAGACCTGCTTGGAAGTCAGGCAACCTAGCTCTAGTCCAGTTCTACTGTGAAAATCTGGGCGACCTTAGACCAGTCACTCAACCTTCCTGCCACGCAGTCTTCTCATTTATGCAATAGGGAGGTTCACCCGCATTGTTCTGGTTCCTCCTTTAGTTCATGCTATCACTAGGGAGCAAAAGCTCGTGTTGGGGCCAGTGATGGCTCAGCAGGTGTCCTGGTTGAGTTTTTATCAAATGACACAAGTTAAAGTTGTCTCATTGAGGAACTCAATTGAGAAAATGTCTTCATCAGATTGTCTGAAGGTAAGTCAGTGGGGCATCTTCTTGATTGTTAATTGGAGAGGAGGGCCCAGCCCACTGTGGATGGTGCTACTCCTGGGCGGGTGGTCCTAAGTTGTATAAGAAAGCAGGCTGAGCAATCCATAGTAAGCAGCAGTCCTCCACGGCTCCTGCTTCAGTACCTGACTCCAGGTTCTTGCCTTGGCCTCTCTCAATGGACTGTGATCCACATATAAGTCAAATAAACCCTTTCTAGCCCAAGTAGGTTTTGGTCATGGTGTTCGTCACAGCAATAGAAAGTGAACTGGGACAGTAGGTAAAGGTGCTTGCTACAGAGCCTGATGACTTTGGTTTGATCCTGGGTCCCACACAGTTCCCACAAGTCATCCTCTGAAACTCCACAAGCGCTCCACAGTATATACACACTAAGTAAATAAAGAATGTAGTTAAAAATTTTAATAAGCTCTCAAGTGTGAAGTTGATTTTTACCAAGGGAGGAGGGGCACAAGAAGGCCCACGCACACGGAAACTTCTAGTTCCTGTTGCTCTGCCGGGTTCTGATCTGGTCCCCAGGAGCATTATGGGGCTGCCTATTAGAAACTGAGCTGGAAGCCGTTTTAGCACACACACAGAGGCCAGCTTTCTAAAGGTCAAGGCTGACAGCAGCTCAGGGCAAGTTTAAAACATTGCCATTTGCCTGGTTGAGGGCTGGATGGTGACAGTAGCAGTTGGTGAGGAATCTCAAAATACAGAAGGCAGTTAGGAGTCTCTGTTTACCAGGCTGTTTTTAGCAGTCCAGAAGGCAGGCTGGGGGCGTCCGTAACTCCAGGCAGTTTCCAGGTACTGGGTCCAATCAGCACAGAACGCCGAGCATCTCAAATTATTTTTGCCTTGAAAACAAGCCCTGGTGACACCACTCTATCTGCTGCTATCACAGTGGACATATGTCACTAGACATTTGCCCAGAGCTATAGGATGTACGAGTTAACAGTGTACCCCAAACTGCAATAATGATGTGTTAACGTGGGTTTGTCTCTGGTACCAAACACACTGCTGTGGTGAGTGATGCCGGGAATGGGGAGACTGTGCGTGGGTAGGGGTGAAGGGGAGTGATAGGAAACCTATAAATCTCCCTCTTGATTTTCCCATGAGCCTCAAACAGTCGTGTGTGTGTGTGTGTGTGTGTGTGTGTGTGTGTGTGTGTTGGAGTGGTATATGTGTATGTGTTCCTCTGTGTGTGGTGCATGTATGCATTGTGTGTGTATGTGGGGGTAGGATGTCAATATCCAGCATTTTCCTCAATAACTCTCCACCTTATTTTTTGAGGCTAGGTCTCACTGAACCCAGAACTCACCAATCCAGCTAGACTGGCTGTCGGGTGAGCTCCAAGCATCCTTCTGTCCCTGCCCCCCAAGCACTGGGATTACAGACACTTGCCTTGAACTCGGGTTTTTATTATTATTATTTTTAATTTTATAATTTAATTTAATTTTACATATCAGCCACGGATTCCCCTGTCCTCCTTCCTCCCAAACTTAGGTTTTTAAATGGACACTAAACGTGGGTCCTGACACCTGCACAACAAGCACGTCACTAGCCCAGCTACCTCCCAAGCCACCTCCCAAAATTAAAGATAATTCTAGCCAGGCATGACGATGCATGCCTGTAATCCCAGCACTCAGAAGGCTGAAGCAGGAGGGTTGTGAGAAGGGTAGGCTGAGTCAGAATGGCTAGGAGTAAAGCCTTCAGCATCTGGGTTCAAACCCCAGCAGGGTGGCCTTGGCTGCTCACTTCATGGGAGAAAGGCGGTAAGGAGGTGGAGGGAAGGAAGAAGTAACTGAGAACAGAGGGAGGGAGGTGAGGAGGGAGGGGGGGGTAAGAGAAGGTGGGAGGGAAGCGAGCTACAGCACTGGACCAGGAGGACCAGGAATGGAAACAGTGAACAAGACCTGCAGGTGAGGTGTGGGGGTGTCAGAGATTCTCTGCATCTCCAGGGACTTGGATGAAAAGTGGAGTTGGAAAAAAAAAAAAAAAAGAATGGAGTTTGAGTTTGGCAAGATGGAATGTTCCCCAGTCCCCCAACTGTAAACTTCTGAATGGCTGAGAGAGTGTGATTCTTTGAACACCGAGTGTCGTCAGCCATGGCAGAAGGCACAGGAAGTACCCAACACGATGGTGATGCGAGGGGGCAGGCCTGCCCAGAGGAAGTGTCTGTGGGGTGAAGCCAAGATCACAACAGTCTCCGTGTCTTCCCGCTCTCTCCTTGTCCTCTCTGTTTTAGTATGAAGGCCTGTGTCCAGATGCTACCTCCCACCATGGGTATCAGAGGCCTCTTACGTTCTAAGACCACAGGCCAAAACTGCCAGGGAATTAAGCTCCCAGCTCCCAGTAGCCTTCACTCAACAGTTCTGTGGATGAGCAACACTGGGCTCCTGTGTGTGCCTTGCACAAACTCCCAGGTCCCTGTCAGGTTTAAGAACCAGACAATGGCCTGTTGTGTTGACCTGTCTGTCCATCACACACCCTTCCTGACTTTCCAAATCCCTCCTGGTGTTCCCAGTTGGTGACATTTCCTGGATATATGACCAGCCTTGCCTCAGGGCCTTCTTCATGGGGAATTCATTTGAAGAAAGGGGTAGACCTTCATCTAGGAAGACAGACACACAGCTGACAGGACAGTCCTGTTCCCATGCTGGAAACCTGGATACCTTTGGGATGTGATATAGCTCAGCAGGAGAGGGTACACTCAGCGTGCACAATGCTCTGGGTTCAATCCCTAGCACATAACTCACCACAAACCAACCAACCCGCCTCCCCGAAGGCAGCCTGGGTCATTGGATTCTTGATCGAGGCTGCACAGCTTTGAGATGTATCCCAGCATGTTTGTCTACAATGGCCCTGTCCCCTGCCGGTACCTGCTTGGGCTGGGCCATCCTCAACTGCGCAGTGTATGAGGTATGCCTCTTCCCAGCTGTACCTTCCCCTTCCCTGGCCTGCCCAACTCTCTCTGTCCACAGAGGGTGCACTCAGTACCTAACAGCCTCTTGGAGTCCCAGCTCAGCCTGTGGCCTTAGGATGGCTTCCCCAGCAGCTGATCACACCCCCTTCAGGCTGGACCCGGGGAGGGAAGCCGATCACCTCACAGTTTGCCTGAGAGACATCCATGCGTCATCAGTTCCATAGCCCCCACTTTTGTTTTTGTTTTTTTTCTTCCAAGTCACTTTCTGAAAGTCAAAATGATTGATATCTTTATACTCTGGACAACCACTCTCCTGATTAAACTGTTCAGCATTGGGGGCAATGCTCCAGGGTGGTGATGCCATGAATCTGTATACATGGTAAGATTTTACAGAACTGGGGCTGGAGATGCCTCATCAGAGTCCATGCTTCATAAGCATGGGGATCTGAGCTTGGATCCCAGAACCCACTAAAGAGCCCAGGCATTGATATGCATACATGGATATGTGTACATGGATATGCATACATGGACATGCATACAACCCCTGTGCTGTGGGGACAGAGACAGGAGGATCACTGGGACTTGCTGGCTACCAGTCTATTCTAGGTTCAGTGAGAGCACCTGACTCAAAGAAATAAGGTGGAGGGTGATCGAGTAGGACACATGACACCCTCCTCTGGCCTCCACACATTCATACACCTTACATACTCTACACACATACATTCCCCATACACCAAAGGGTAAAAAGATTTCATAGAACTACATATACACTCTCTCTCTCACTCTCTCTCTCTCTCACTCTCTCTCTCTCTCTCTCTCTCTCTCACACACACACACACACACATACACACACACACACATACACACACACATCCCCATGTATGCCAATGCATATATATATATATATATACATATACACACACACTCACACATGAATACATATGCACACACACACACTTACCCATGCATGCCCATGCATACACACACATACTCACACATGCATATGCATGTCCACATACACATGCACACACTTACACATGCATGCCCATGCATACATACACACACACACACACACACACACACACACTCACACACACACATTCATATACGCATGCCAATGAATACACACACACACGCACACACACACTCACACATGCACACACACGGTGGGGGGACATGTATAAAAACCACTGGAATCTGAATTTGGTCTACTCCAGTTTACAGTGTTTTGTGGAATATCCTATATTCTCTGGGCTGTAAGACACTGTCCTAGGGACAATGGAGAACAATTGGAACTCTATGCTGCTTTTGAAACTTCATGTGAGTATAACTATTTCAAAATAAAAACAACTTAAATGCAAAATAAGTTTTTTCCTTTGGCTTTTTTGACATGAGATCTCAAGTAGCCCAGGTTATCCTCAAATTCATTACATAGCCAAGGGTGACCCTGAACTTCTGATCCTTATTGCACCTCCCAAGTGCTGGGATTGCAGGAATGTATCACCACACCCAGCTTCAAAAGAAAAAAATTAAATAGTAAAATAAGTTAAAATAACAATCTTAGAAAAAAAAAAAAAGGAATTCCCAGGAGGTGACACAGCAAAGCTCAAGCCTTACCTGAGAGCTGGGGATCAGAGCCTTCCACCAGTGGCCACCCTTCACCAAGTCCACCTCGCACAGAGGCACCGCCACTTTCCCAATCACACAGTGGCGGGAGAATTTGTCAAAATCCACCACAGTGAGCAGCAGGGTCCTCCTCTGGGCTTCTAGGAAGGGGATCTCAAAGGTGTAGCGTTCCTCAAACACAGGCTTCTGGGTCTTGCGCTTGACTCCCGTCTGCTTGGAGTTCTTCTGGTCAGGCAGGAGGCAGATCTTGACGTAGGGGTTGGAGTGGGCCATGTCCTGGCGAGAGCCATCATGAGAGATGGGGGGTGGCAGGTCCCGGGCCTCGATCACCCTCACTATGAGGTGGTTGTGCAGCAGGTCATACTGTGTGCTAAAGTGCAGCATGCCCAGCTGGTACTTGGACATGATCTCCTCATCAGTCAGGGAGTCCACATCATCGAGGTTTGGATCAAGGGAGTAAAGCCGGGGCTCAAACTTCCTGAAGTAGTCATCAGGGGTGTAGGTCCGGCGCAGCACCGATGGCTGGATGGGCTCCTTCTTGGCACTGAGAACCCCAAACTCAATAGGTTTGATGTCAATGAGCGGGGAGCTGGGGCGCCGGGAATCCAGACCTAAACAGCCACCAAGAACAAAGATCACCACCGGCCACCCGCCAACATCAGCAAAGATCCCCAGATGCCCATGTGGGCTTCTCTGCTTCAATGGGCTCTTCTGTACAAGATGGTTCAATAGGTAAAGGAACTTGCTACCAAGCGTGGGGATCTGAGTTCAATCTCACATGGTGGAGAGAGAGAACCAGCTTCCAAAAGTTGTCCTCTGACCTCCACATATGTACCATGGTGTGTGCATTCACACACACACACACACACACACACACACACACACACACACACACACATTCAAAACTAAATAAATACAAAAGAACAATATACAACCCTATGCACGGTCAACCATATATGTTCATGCATGTCCAACCTAAAGCCCACAGGCAACACGCACCCCAGTGAATGCAGCTCAATACACTTGTAAACGACATTGAATCCCAGTGCCAAAAGGCTGGATACCCCTGCACCGTCTCTAGATTAAAATGCTGAGAACAATACAAATGCCACAAAATGAAACTTCCTATGGCAAGTCTTCCTTTTCCTGGTGTGTGGTGGATTCAGTCCAGGGCTGCATGCATCTAGGCAAGGCTCTACCACTGAGCCGTAGGCCTGGGCCTCTCTTTATTTTTTATTTTGAGATAGGGTATCACCAAGTTGTACAGACTGTCCTTGAACTCATAATTCCCCTGCCTCAGTCTCCTGAGTAGGATTATAGGCCTGCACCACCAAGCTCGGCTATTATACCATATTGTTTAGGAAATAAAGACATGAAAAGAAAGTCTGTGTTAAGTATAGACACACACACCCAATCTTTTTTCTTGGCTCTTTGAGACAGGGTCTTGCTAAGTAACCCCCAATGGCCTGGAATTCACTTTGTAGCTTGGGCTGGCCTTGAATTCACAATTCTTCTACCTTGGGTTCCAAGTGCTGGGATTGGTTGAACCTAAGGGTACAGAATGTGTGCATATGGAAAGATAACTCTATTCTTACTTATTGCGAGAGGTGGTATCTGGGAGCATCCCATCACTATGATCAGAGCAGCTCGGTGCCAGGTAGTGCTCTGAATAGACATCATGCTCTGAGTCACCTGCTTTTTATAGTCCCCTGGGTTATTAGATGAGACATTAGTCCACCTTACAGATGAAGGGATAGACTGGGAGGACCTTCTAGAGCCCTGAACTTGCAAGTGCAAGATCCAAGAGGGAAATGTACCCTCCCCAACTGAGGCGTAGCACTGCCCTACTCTGGGAGGGTGGACCCAGGGGCCAGCGTGCCTGGGTGGAAGCCCAGTTAGTCTATGAACAGATGGAAACCTGAGGTCTACAGGTACAACAGTCCAGTCCCTTGGTCTCCCCCATCAAGCCCTTGCCTTTGTTTTCCTACTTCCATGACCCTAAGTGCAAGCGCTGCTCTTGTTTTGAGACAGGATCTTACTCTATAGCTCAGGCTGGCCTGGAACTCACTCTACTCCAGGCTGTCCTAGATTCTCTTGCTTCAGATTCCCGAGTGCTGGGATTTCTGGCACAAGTCACCATGCTCAGCTAGGTTTTTTTCCACGGTACTAAGAGAACACCCCCCACCCCCCAACCCGACCCCGCCAACCCCAACTGTCTCCAGGCACTTACTGGAGATTCTCCGAGTCAGGCTGTATGTGGACTTGGATGTGTCTGAGGACGAGCGTCTCCCATCAGGGGAGTTGGTCCTTGGGGTCAATGGGACATCACTGGCTGTGTGGACGGAGTCACCGTCCTTGTCATTGCTCCGGCTGGCCATTCTAGAGGGGGAGAAGGGATTTCAGTGGCTGCTGAGACAACCCCCCACCAGAGTCCCATGTGGGCCTCCACCTGCTCTCTGCATTCTCCCACAGTTCAACCACTACCCGCACCTTTCCCAGAGCATGAACAAACGTTCAGTGGCTGAATACAGGGACTCCTGTCGCGGGGGGTGATGATGCAGCTGCTGACCCACACTATATCACTATGAATGATGGAAATAGAGTCTTGCTTTTTACACAAACTATGAAATAATTCAAAGATATCATCCCTGATTTAGAAAATAGCTTCAGAGTTGGGTGGAGGGCATGCAAACCCACACACTGTTGCCACATGAGGGCGCCACTATGGCGGAATGAAGCCAGAGACCTGTCAATCTTGGGTCCGGCAGGAACAGTGTGGTTGTTTAGATGCATCTGAACTTGGGAACGTGGCTCTTGGGGCTATGTGTCCTTCTGTTTCAATACTCTGCTTATTAAATCTTCTGATTTAACATCCTTTAAAAATACGCCATCACAATGTCACTCAAGGGTAGAGTGGCAGGTGGATGACTACAAAATGGTCCTGTGAATCAATGACTTGAGAACAGAAGTTGGAGGTGGAGAAGCAGTTACGAATTAGCAGCAGCAATGACTCAACATGATGCTAATGAAGACGAGAAATGCTAAGAAACTGGAGGAGGCATGGGCAAGGCTCGGGGACAGATGGTGAGGGAGATGAGAGATGATAGATAATAGGTAGGTAAGTAGATGGATGGATAGACAGACAGATACTTTCAGTTGGAACCCTAGCGAGGTGACCCTGGGTGATTGCCTCCCCCTCTCTGTTCCTCCATTTCCCCATCTATAAAATGGGAACAACCAAAAGACCACCTTCTCTGGCTGCTAAACTCTCAGAATGAGTTAAGAAGCATTGAATGACACAGCAGTGACATAGTTGGGTACTTGGCATGTTTTAGCTGAAAATAAAATAGAGGTGGCTTTAAGATTCCCCCCAGGCTGGGTATGGTGTGTGCCTGTAATCCCAGCACTCAGGAGACCGAGGCAGAATAATCCTGGGTTTGAGGTCATGCTACCAAGAAAGACCTTGTCTCAAACAAGTGAACAAAACCAGATCTCGCCAGTACTCAAGCTGGGCATGAGTGCTGGGGCAGGGAGGAAAGGGAGAGCAGGGAGCCTGCAAAGAGATCTAGTGTTAGTGATACTGTGCATGGGGGAATGTTGTGCATCGTGCATCCTGAGCCATAATGGCTGATTAAGGCCATCCGGTCACATCTCCTCAACTTGACATTTAAGCCTACAAGGAAACAAACATGTCTTAAAACCCCAAAATGCAAGCTTTGAATTCTAAAGGGTCTTTGGGGGCACCTGATGGGCGAGATGAGGCTGCCTTGACCACAGAGTAATGAAAGGCAACAGGCAGGGCAAGACAGGCTGGAAAGGGGGGCTGGATACCTGCTGGCTGTGTATGGACAGCAGATGAAATGTGCGGGACAGGTGCATGGGGACAGGGAGCAGGACCAAACTGGGGCAAGACTCCCTTAATGCAGAGCAGCAGCCTCTGGATAGAAGGGTCATGGCTCCTGGACCCCTGCCTGCTTACGGTCCTGCTTCCCAGCTGCCAAGCTTTACTGTGACAGCCACCTCCTCTTATGAGACCCACACACCTTCAATGGTCAGCTTAAATGTCACCACCCTCTGGAGCCACTAAAACACAGGTGTCTGGGAGCACAGGGGCTGCCCCACCTCTGTGTTCCCTCAGATACCCTGGGCCTCCCTGTTCCCTCTGCCTAAGATGCTCCTCCAGGCTCTTCTCTTGCCTAGTTTTTTGTTCTTTTAACCACTCAGGTTTCTGCTTCAGTGGCCTTTCCTCCAAGGACCACAATCCTGTCCTTGAGACCTCTCCCATCCCCCTGTATAGATGTCTTTCCCTTTAGTGCTGTGCTCATCTTCAGGGCTGGCCCACTGGCTTGTCATTTACATCCCAGAATGAACTGGGATCAGCAACACTGAGGTGTCGCGTCATTCCCGGACACTGGGATCTGTACTCACTGATCAAAGGGGGCAGGGAGTGGCAAGGGGCACCTATGGTGCCCGTAAGCACTATCTTAGGCCATCCTCTGAGCAGTCCTGCAGCCAGCTGTTATGGACTCCCTGCCTTACTGATGGGAAATGCAAGCTTGTGATGGGAGCTGATTTGCCTTTTGATGAACCGTGGTACCCCAGGGGATCCCAGCTATGCTCCCTTTCACAGCTGAGCATCCCCTGTGCAACTCACAAGAGCCATACATAAAGTAGGTAGTCCATATAGGCTTGTTGGACACAAACAACTTGGCTTTCATTCACTCTCCCATAAGGACTCTTCTGGAACTGCTCCAACAGAGCCATATAGACAGTGCAGTCACCGAGATCTTCACCTGTCTGTATGACATTAATACACACGATAATGAGTGCTGTGTCTCCAGAGACTCACACAGAACACACAGAGGCCGGCTCATCCACCACACGTCACTGTATGGAGACAGGCCCCAGATGTCACAGTGGGAATGGCATTGCACAGCCCAAGCACTTGACATTTCTACTTCCTGTCTGTTTGATAACATGCAACTGCCCACTTGGTAAATAAATCTGGAGCAAATGCAAGCTGCAGATCTGCTTTCTGAATAATTGAACCCGCTTTCCCCCTTACAGATTTCTGTTCTGCTTTATATTATGTCGGATGCCAAAACTAAATGAGGTGCTACTCGGGGTCTGAGGCAGCCCAGCTCATCCTGGGAAGCAGAAAGGTCATGTACAGCTGTTTACATTGCAGATTGTCCAACTCCAGGTGGTATAGCCCACAGTGCCATAACATGAATGGTACTGCTCAGAGTTCTGGAGTGTGCTGGCCCTGGAAGGAACATTCCAGTCCACTTCTCTGTTTTTGTCTGCACACAGAATGAACCTCTTGCTCCAAAAATATTCTTTTTTTTTTTTTTTTGCACAAAAGGCCAGTATTCAATGTAAAACAAAACTGTCTCCAAACTCAGTGTTATGATAAGGCTACATACTTACATAGGTAACATAGTTACATGGTTACAGTGTTCCACAGGTACCTGTAACAGGGAATCTCTGGGTGTCTGGGGGTGGGTAGGTGGGAGCCTGTACCTGACTGTAACTGGAAAGGTTGGGAGGAGGTGACATCTGCTGTGTGAGGAAGAGAATCCAAATCTTGAACCTGGCACTTGAAGCCGTGCACAAGCTGAACTTGAGGCTCCTCTCCCATGACCCCAAAACTTCAGGGGGGCGGCATGCATGTGCTCTTTCCCTTGGCCAGGTTCATTCCTTCCTCTGGTTACAACACTTGAAGCATCTGCCCCAAGGGTCTGTGAGCTGGAGTCCCACCCACTGCCTGGCTTCCTAACAACAGTGACCCTCCCTTCTCTTCTGTCTGTGATAGTGGTCGCATGCTGTGATGGGTGGCCAGTTGCCTCAGGGTCATAGGCCCAGGAGGCTAAAATATTTACTCTCTAACTCTTTACATGCTTCAGATGAGAGCAAGCCTTCCTTAGCTCCAGGTGGAGAGGCAACCTAGGGGGACAGCTATTTTCCCTGCCTGAAATGGTAGGGACAAGTGACGGGCACAGGGTGAAGGTCAGGCCAGTGCATTTTTCTGTTTTTGAGTTGTTGGGTTTTTTTCTTTTTTCTTTTTTCTTTTCTTTATTTCTTTTTGTTGGTGGGGGGAAGAAGCTGAGAACCAAACCCAGGGTCTTGTGCTTGCTTACACTGAGCTAAATCCCCAACCCCTGAATTTTTTTTTTCTATGAAGATGATAGAATGTAGATCAATCACAGCAGCCAGGAGTAAAGTAAGAGAGCTTAAGAACGAATGAAGCTAATTCAATGGAAAAAACAACAGAGAAACCATGTGAGCCCCTGGATCTAGCCACGCCTGAAGCCATCATCCCTGGATTTTCCATGAGACCCTAGGCTAGGCTGTCACATACAGTATGCAAGGTATGGAAGTATGATTCTAGAGGGGCAACTGCTCCCACACTTGCCTATGTCCTAGATGAAACTGAAAAGTCCCTGAACCCATTCACAAAAGCCCGTCTAACCTCATGAAGAGGACAGTGTCCCGTACAGAATGTGCCCAAAGAAATAACTACTGGGCTGGGAACGTGGTTCAGCAGGTAACCTTTGTCACATGTTGCTGAGGACCTGAGTTCAGATCCTTATGAAAGCCAGCACTACTGGAGGATAAGAGGCAGAGACAGAGAAGTCCCCAGAAGGTCATAGGCCAGCTAGCTTGGTGTATGCAGTGGAGAACAGCAAGAGGCCTTGTCTTGAGGTGCAAGGTGAAGACTTGGGTTGACTCGTGGCCTTCACATGTACTTCCAAAATGTACACATGTGCAAACATACCATGCATCATAGATCAAGGAAACTGAGCCTCACTTCTCTGTGATGATGAGTGAACAAGAGCATTTTCAGGGTCCAGGTTCTTCCTGAGGGCTAGTCAGGTGGCCAACAGACTTTTGAAACGATATACACATATATACTCACACACATGTGCACATGCATGTGCGTGTATGTTTGGATGTTTTACCTTCTGTTTCGTCTCCAGTTTGAGAATCAAACCTTGAGCCTCACACATGCTGCAAATGCTGAGCTCCATCCTTAGCCCTTGAGTTCCGGAGGCTGGCCTGGGACTCACGCTCCTTCTGCCTCCAATTTTAGGACTGGCAATACAGGTGTGATGTTCTACCTGGTCATCAGCTTTTCTTTTGAGTGACAAAGACATGTGGCTTTTAGGATCCAAATGGTCTCAGCCACTCTGCGACAAGGACCCTTTGAAATGGGCTTGTCTCTTACATCTCAGCTTTGTGACCATCTACTTGAAATCATGTCCTGAGATGAGTGAAAGGTGTCTGTTGACACCCAATAATGACAGAAAGAATGCTTATGGATCTCTTGCCCCTGGGCTAAATGCATTCTGAAGGCAGCTCATTCACATTTGTTTTTGAGACAGGGTCTCACTACATAGCTCAGGGTGATCTTGAACTCACAGCCCTCCTGCCTCCACCTCCCCAGCCCTGGGATTAAAAGCATGCATTACTGTGGCTATCCTTCTTCACTTACTCTTACTTGTAGCCCTGTGAAATAAATTATTTTACTATTCTCATTCTCTAGATAAGGAAATCAAAGCCAAACCAGGGTCTTTAAAAATTGCACTCACTTGCCAGGCAGTGGTGGCGCACGCCTTTAATCCCAGCACTCAGGAGGCAGAGCCAGGTGGATCTCTGTGAGTTCAAGGACAGCCAGAGAAACCTGTCTCAAAAACATACACACAAAAACAAACAAACCAAAAAAAATTGCACTCACAGGGCTGGGGACATAGCTCAGTTGGTAGAATGCTTGACTAGCATGGATAGGCCTGGGTATGGTGGCCCATGCCTGTAATCCCAGCACTCAGGAGGTAGATGCAGGAAGATCAGAAATTCAAGGTCATCTTTGGCAACACAGCAAGTTCAAGGCCAGCCTGGCTACAGGAGACCCTGTCTTAAAAAATGAAAATAAAAATAAGCAAGGAATGGTGGTCTATGCCTTTAATCCTAGAACCCAGGAGGCAGAGGCAGGGAGATCTTTGTGAGTTAAAGGTTAGCCTGGTCTATAAAGAGTTCCAGGGAAACCAAGGCTACATAGTGAGACCCTGCCTCAATAAACAAATAAGTGTCCCACTTTTGATCATCAGCAAAGTCTTAAGTACTCTTAAGTACTTTTCTAAGTACAAATTCAACAAACCTATTTGGTAAATACTATTTATTTATTTATTTTTTATCATTTCACACACACACACACACACACCTTTTTTTTTTTTTTTTTTTTTTTTTTTCCAAAACAGGGTTTCTCTGTGAAGCCCTGGCTGTCCTGGAATTCATTCTGTAGACCAGGCTGCCCTCAACTCACAGAGATCTGCCTGCCTCTACCTCCTGAGTACTGGGATTAAAGGCGTGCACCAACATTGCCTGGCTTTTATCATCCCATTTTACGGGTGGAAAACCAAGGCTCATGGAAGTCAAGCAACTTTCTCAGGGTTAAAGATCTAGAAAGCTGTAGCAGAAACTGAATTGGAACTCACATAGGCTGACACGAAACCACTGTGTTCTGGAAACACCTGAAACTTGCTTCTAAGAAGAAAAAATAAGAGCATGCATGGCATGACCTCCAACCCAGAGGAAAGATGGGGCTCCAGGGGCTTCTGGGATTTCAGCCCAAGATTCAGCTGAGACAGTTCTAGGTCCGACCCCTAGGTTCCCATTGTACCCAGCTACTCCTGGGTTCCGACTGTACCCAGCACCATCTCCTCTCTGGGCCTCCCTCCCAGAGTCCCCAGCAGCTGTTATTGATTATTTCTAGGTCTTTCCCAACCCAGGTCTCCTGGCTTCTCCCCAGTCTGACCATATCCCTCTCCCTGCCACAGAGAGGTAGATCAGACATGTGGCCAAGCTTCAATACTGCCTTCCCAAAATATCTGAGGATTGGCAGATGAAGACGTTGTTTGAGGGTGCAGGAGGGGAGTGGATTAGAAATAAAACAGAAGATGCCAGAGTGAACACCACCAGCACTGGAGGCAGGATGGGCCGGGCACGCCTCCCTGTGGCCCCGGGGATGCAGGCCTTGTTCAGGTCAGCCAAAAGGCGCCATCAGAAAGGTCCTGCAGCTAAGAGTCACTAAGCACCTACTTAGTGCAGGCCTGGGACTGGGCATTAGGACAGTCTGTCATGCTGTCTGGGAAGGGAACAGACACTGCTCCTCCTTCGAAGGCCATTGCCTTCAAGAAGTTCTTCAAAAAGAACCCAGATCTTTTTCTGCTTGGATACTTGGGCTACTTAAAGTGTCCCCAAGATTAGCATCACCCGGCTTGCATCTCAGAAGCTCGGTGTGAGGATGGCTGAGCAGGAGTCTCACCGCCAGCTGGTGCTACCAGCTGGCCCACAAATGAGGGGGCACAGAGAAGCCCTTCTCGGCTACGTCCATGGTAACTCAGCCTATCTCACCCCACCCTCTGCCGGTCCTCCAGTGGAGGGGATGCTGGGAGGTGAATGTCCCAGTGGGTTACTCACAGCCATGGAGGAGTCTGGGCAGGGAAAGGTCCCAAGATCTCCACTTCATCTTCGCTGGACTGGCAGCAGCTGGACTCACAGCACCTCTGACAACCGTGTCGACAAGTCCATCCACACAGCAGTACATCAGAGATTCTAGAAAGAAATCCCTGAGGCCATTGGGGAAAGGACGAGGGAGGAGGAGGGTGAGGAAGAGGGAGAGGAGAGAGAACACCCCCAAATTATAAGCAGTCCGTCTGGGATGGGCTCCACCCATGACCAATAGGCACCCCAGAACAGAGTTGCCGGCAGGAGAAAAAAAGATTTTTTCCCCCTCTCCTATTTATGCACCGTGGGCACGGGATGGCAAACAGACGTGGCTACAGCCAGCCATTCGGAGCAAGCAAAACACTTGCAGGTGTTTGCCTTTGTAGTTTATGTGTGTGCCTTTCTTGACGGGTGGGCGGTTATTACAACATGGAGAGGGCCAGGCAATATGTTCTCAAACACACAATGCATAGGGTTCTCTCCTGGCAAAAGGAAAAAATAAAAACAACAACAACAAGATACTTCAGGAAAAATAGCCCCAGGGACATGCAACTAAACTAGGGGAATCCCACGGAGTTGGGACACACATGCTGTCCAGGGACGTCCCTTTTGTCAGGGTCTCCCTTTAGGTAGGAAGGAACAGAAACTGTACCCTTGCTAATACCCTGTGACTCAGTACTCAGTCATGCCCCAGCCCCACACCAGGCTCCAAACGGAAAGGCAAGCATTTGATTAGAATCCAGACCAAACAGATAATTGAATTAACCCACCTCATTCAGTGGTTCCAACTGCCCTTTTAGAGAGCCACGGTGAAGCCAGGGTGAGGGGCAGAGAGGGGAGAGAGGGAGGGAGGGAGAGAGGGAGAGGGAGAGGGAGAGGGAGAGGGAGAGGGAGAGGGAGAGGGAGAGGGAGAGGGAGAGGGAGAGGGAGAGAGAGAGAGAGAGAGAGAGAGAGAGAGAGAGAGAGAGAGAGAGAGAGAGAGAGAGAGAGAGAGACCAGTTTAGCAATATTCCAGCAACTCAAAGAACAGCAAGACAAAAACAACAGAGAGCAGCACCCTGCATCTTCACACTCACCATTCTGGGGAGGGAGCTGACTTTACTACCAAGGTATGGCTATGTTTGCAGGGCTGCTGGCAGCCTCTTGGTTAACTAACAGCGAATAAACGGGAAATGTGAGCTTTTCCATTGGATGTGCACCGTGTGCTGTTATGAATCAGAGCGGGTAGACAGATCGTCAAGCTACTCAACAACGCAGCCACACTTCAGGGGACTCGCAAACCTTCCCAGACTGAAATAGCCAGAAGCCAACCCAAGAGGGCCTGATTAGCTAAACTGACAGGCTGACTCCCCCGCCCCTGCCAGGGCCCTACCTTCCAATTCTGCTCCAATCCTGCTGGTGGAGAGCATCCTTCGACCACCCACAAATGGGGGAGGGGCTGGAAGGAAGCCAGGGGCTGGTCCTCCCTCCCCAGTGTGGTTCCACCCCTACCCCATCTTCTTCTCATAGTTCCCCAAGCCCCAGACTCCCTCCTCTTCTTCCAGAGAAGGGCTCCTCTGTAGATCCAGGATTTCCTTATTTTTTTTTTATTATTATTACATTTCTTTAGTGCGTGTGTGCATTCACGTCTCTCTCTGCGTGTGGTCACAACCATCCACGGCACTATGTGGCGGTCAAAGGACAACTCTCAGGAGTCCATCCTCTCCTTCCTCCACCTGGTTCCAAGGATCGAAGTCAGGTCATCAGATTTTGTGGCAAGCAACTTTGCCAGCTGAGCCATCTTTACAGCCCCAGGATTTTTTGATTCAAAACTAAACTGAACACATGATCGAATTAACCCACCCGGCAGGTATCAAATCCTGCTGACCAGATTAGGACAGTTCCTAGGCTGGAACGGAGGTGCAGCCCAAACCCAGGGCTTTGGAGTGCACAGGGAGCCAACGGGGAGGAGACAGTCTGGGGCTGCTCCCAGATGTTAACATCTTTCTGACCCTTGCTCTTCCTTGTCAACATAGCAAGACGAGTCCTCTGAGGCTGGGGATAGCCCAGTCCAGCTCAGATTTAATACTGGAGCATTCCCCTGTGTTTATTTTTCCAGCCGCCTTCTGCTTCCATCATGTGATCTTGACTCTCTTTGCCCATGGGTGACACAGTTTCCTTTACAGACCTTTTGTGTGCCTGGTGGCTTGCTGGCTGTCCTGAAACCGGGTATAACTCTGTGGCCCAGGCTAACCTGGAATGCTTCATCCTCCTGCCTCATCCTCCCAGATTCTGGGATTATAGGTATGTACTATCATGTCCAACTTGATTTTTTTGTAAGTTAAAAAAGAAGAGAGTTTGTTTTTCCACTGTGTACGGTGTGTGTACACATGTGTATGTGTGTGGCATGTGTACATATTCCTGTGAGTGCTTGTACACATGCACATACATGTGTGCACATGTATGTAGAGGACAGAGGTCAATGTCAGGTGTCTTCCTTATTTTGACACAGGATCTTGACCATGAACCTGGAGCTCATCAACTCTAGGCTGGTCTGCCAGGGAGCCACAGGGATTCTCCTGTCTCTGCCTCCCCATCACTAGGGTAACACAACACCACACTCAGCTTTCACATGGTGCTGAGGATTTGAACTCAAGTCCTTAGAGTCCAATTCTAGAGGAAAAAAAAAATAATAGCGTAGGTGGTGATACTATTAACTAAAAGTCAAGCTCCACAAAGTGCCATGGGTTGTCTCGTGGGAAAGCACCTAAAGGTTCTCGTCACAGGTCCCTCTAAACTCAGGCAGACACAGAGTGCTAAAGGTCACAGATCATAAGACCTGTAAGTCGGGAGGGAGGTGGGCTCTGAGCCTGGATTGCTTCTTTGGATGATTTCTTAATATAGAAAGGCTGTGTGACTCTCAACCTCAAAATTAACACACCTTCTCTGTGGCTTCTGAGACAAGGTGATTCCTCCTAGTCACCAAGAGCCACCAAGAGCCACCCTGGCAAGTTCAAGCCCTAAAAACTGCGCTCTCGTGGGGCTCGCTTGAAGCTGTTTGCTCTAAGCTGAGCATAGTGGTATATGCCCATCATCCTGGCCCCAGGAGGCTGAGGAAGGAAGGCTGTAAACTGGAGGCCAGCCTGGACTACACAGCAAGACCTTGTCTAGAAAGAAAAAAAAGCCACACAGCTGAGGGCTGGTGAGATGGTTCAGTGGGTAATGGTGCTTGCCACCAAACTCAATGATCTGGGTTCAATCCCCAGGACCTGCATGGTGGAAGGAGAGCTGTTCTCCACTGTCACACACACCCTGAGATGTGCAGTCCTCCCCAGTCCTCCAGGGTCCCCCAGGCACCGCAAAGTGAAAAGTTTAATGTAAAGGAATGCTTTCCAAGCACCTGTGGCATTCTAGCAACTTACGGGTGTGTTCTCAGGGCACGGATGGTCAAGAGATCCATTTAGCCATTTACACAGCCATGACGACCAGGGAAACTGCCGGATGATGCACAGTTTTCTCAAAGCCCAGGTACAAGATGGTGGACCAGGAGCAGCCCAAGGCAGGGACAAAGGGAACGAGAAGGAAGACCCAAGGCCAGGGTCTCATCTGCCTCACCCCATCCTCTGGTCTCCCTCTTCTGATACCAGTGGAGAACTGATTCAAGCCAGGAAGCATAAAGAGAAAGGTCCCAGGCACCCCACAGAGGTCAGCAGAGTCCAGCTCACAGCCCCATGGTAGGCCACTACCCAGCTCTCCAACAAAGAAGGATTCCCGTTTTGTTTGTTTGGTTGGTTTTTTAAGACAGGGTTTCTCTGTGTATCCCTGGCTGTCCTGGAACTTGCTGTGTAGACCAGGCTGGCTTCCACCTCACAGAGATCTGCCTGCCTCTGCCTCCAGAGTGCTGCTGGAATGAAAGGTGTGGGCAACTTGTGGATTCGAGAATTTTTAAATGGCTGCAAACCATCACAGACAACTGTTTCGTAACTTTCAGAAAGTCTCTGAAACTCATTGACCGAAACAAATAAAGCTTTGTGGGTGCATAGCCACGCCCACTCTCTGACCTCCCCGTGCTGGCTTTAGCACTGTTTTCCCCACTGAAAAGTTGTGGCAGAAAAAAAAGAATACTACTATCCGTGTTCTATAGATGTTCAGAGACTGTTTCTAAGAGGGGAGCCAGGACCCCCTGAGAAGCAGGACTTACACATCCCCCTCCCAGCCTACAGTTCACACACCACTATGACTGCTAAGTAGCTCTGTGTGTGTGTGTGTGTGTGTGTGTGTGTGTGTGTGTGTGTGTGTGTGTGACCTTGGCAAGTGACTTAACTTCTCTGTGCTGAAATATGGTTTAGGTAGCTGAGCAGTGACCCACCACTGTAATCCCAGCACTCAGAAGATGAGGCAGGAGCTAGCTTGTCTCAGAAAAAGAAAACATATTAATTCGATGAAGAACCATAAAACTGGTTTCACTGTTCTCCGCTCACTATCTTGGACATCAGAGGGGCAGAGACTGTGACCTATGTCCTTAGTGCTGTTCCATAATTGGTGTCATCTTGGTTTTGAGCAACTATTCAACAGCATCCCAACAACTTCCAAGACACAGTAGATGTACAGTAAATGTGACCTTCATTGAACTTGAAATCAGGACCTAGGCAATCCATGAAAAAGCAAGCCATTCCTGGGAATCAAAGCCAGAGGAGGAGAGGGTCAGGTTGCACCTGGTGCAGGCCCTCTGAGGATCAGGGTACAAGGTAGCAGGGGAGCCCTAGGGGGTCTGCAGTCCCCTGCCCCCCTCCACACACACCAAGCTGAGGCTGGGAGACAAAAGTGAGTCCCTGGACCTAGAAGTCACTCTCTCCCTTCCTCTCCTGCTAAGAGCATGCAGTCCTAGAACTCCTCAGCTCTTCCGATCTGTTCGCGAGTCTGGCCTCGTGACCTTGGGGATGACCTGTCACCACTTCGCAATTTGTAAAAGAAACCGGTTTCTTCACCAAGCAACACAGTCCATCCCCACCCGTCCCCTCCAAAGGCGGGGTGGGGTGGGGTGGGGAAGATACTTGGAAATTCTCTGCGTCTGGGAGTCTTGGGGGCGCTCTGTGAGAAGGATGGGGGGGGGGGGGACCCTGCACTTCTCAGACCTCAACGGACTAAAGTAACCATCCCCACAGCCCTCACTAGTGTGCTCTGGCCTCTGGATGTCCCCACCCCTCTGCACCCAGTGCCCGGGCGAACGATGTCCTTGTCCCTCTAGGTCTGAACAGCTGCCTCCAGCTGGCTCCATCGGCCAATTAGCCCGAGCCGTCACCACGGCAACGGGCGCTGGCGGGTCGGGTGGCTGGCGCGCCCCGGGCCGCCCTCCTGCGGCCCCTCCCCTGGGGTGGGTGCCAGGGGGACGGGGAGGGGAGGGGTGCGTGCAAAGTCACCCTACGGTCTCCCTTCCCAGGGAGGCGAGCGCGAGAATGCAGGTCCCACGCAGGGCCCTCCGTACCGGATCTGAGGTCCCCTGCCCTGGTTCCAGGACACGCACAGGTGCCTGCTCTGGGGCACCCGTTGTTTTGTTGTTTTTGGATTTTTTATTTTTCCCTCTAGTAAGTTTGTGGGAGCTGGGTGGTGCGCACTCCCGCGTCGCGCGCTCCCGGCCGAGGGGGCGCGGTCCCCGGTATCCCCTGGCTGTCCCCCCCAGCCACAGTCCTACCTGGATGTACGCCATCTTCGCCCGCGCTCACTCACTCCGGCCCGGGCATGGCGTCGCCGCAGCCCCTTTGCCCTCGCCGGTCCGGCGAGGTGGCACGGCCAGCCGGCAAGACACCAGTGGGCGGCCGGGTGGCCCCAGACGTGACTAGCGTGACTGATGAGCGGCTCCCGCCCCTCCGCCGGCCGCCCCGTCCTTGCCCAGCCTTGCGGGGCCGCCTCCCTGGAGCTCAGAACCAGGATGCCCTGAGGTCCCCGGCTTCAGCCTCCGGTGGACCAGCACCCACAGCCACACCTTGGGGAGCTCCCGGGTTGCAATAAAGCTAGGACGCCTGGCCAGGAAGTCCCGGGCGAGCCGTGGGGACTGCGGCGACCCCGGCGCGGGCGGGGCCGGCGACGCTGGGGCCCGAGCGCGGGAGGCGGGGGAGGGGATGGGGACCGGGAAGGGGTAGGCGGGGGCGGTGCCCGGGTCAGCGCCGCCAGCAGGAACTAGAGTGGTACCGATCCACTGCCTGATCGACAGCAGGGCTTCTGGGGCGACTGAGAGGCTGAGGTGACACCGCGCAGACCGTTGTGGGGTCTGGAGTTGGAAGGTCCCCTCCAACCCGCCCTGTGTCCAAGCGGTTTGGCGAAAGTTTTATGCTAGCCGCACCCGACGCGCCTAGAACCGGGCTGGGGACTGTGTAGAGGCTGAAGGGCAGGCGCCACCTATTTAGGGTGGACCTGGCAGTTCCCGGGACAGTGCTGGGGCAGGGGGACGTTCACCCTGGCTCGGCTCTGGGTGGGCCTCTTTACCGAGCCCAGGAGCAACAGGTCTGGTGCAGGGCGGCCGCGTAGCGCCACCCAGCGCCGGGCTGCGTCCGGGGCGTGACTTTGCCCGAGGACAGCTGGGACTCTACTGTTCAGGACCTGTCGCTGGCGGTCGACTTTGCCTGCTGGCTGGACCCACCATCACCCCCCGCACTGGAAGATCACCAGTGCACCACCCAACCCAGGGTCTCCATCGCTAGGCCACTAAGGTCGGTGCAACCCTCCAGCTAGGGACTTGAGGTGGAACGTGGCCCTCCTTGAGTTTCTATTTTCCATGCCTGGCAGCTGGTGTCGCTGCTCACCAACTCATCAGGCTTGTCATTTCAACCTCTTGGTGTCCCGGTCTTTTCACCAATAAAAATGGGGTCAAATTTCTGCCCAGCCTAGCCTCCAGGGGAGATAAATGAGTAAAGGAATATGGAAGTAATTAAGTATGTAACGCACACAAGGAAAAATGTAGCATCTGGGAGTACGACATTTGTAGCACAGCGTGCGACATGTTGAATAACTGGATCCTCTGAGCCTAATAGCCGTCACCTTCATCAGAGCAGCTGTGCTACTTTGTAAGAGAACACGGAGGTAGGGCTTGTTGACTGGTGGCCTTCCCTCATATAAGGAGGGGTTGGAGAGGGTAGCTGGACCCTCGCCTTAGATTCTGGCTGCTCCCTCCTGCACCTCCAAGCCATTTGTACGTAACTCTGCCCTAATGGCACGCAGCCTCACTGTCTCCTGAGATGCTAGAGTATATAGACGGTGGAAGGTTAACTGAAGCCAGTTGGGTTGGTGGACGACCTTTATATATGCAGCTAAGGAGAAGTGAGATTTTTTTTTTCAAGTGGTGCAGATTCTTTGGGGGGCCACCCATACTCCTGCAAGTAACCCCTCCCCCATGCTCTATAAGTAAACCAAATAAACTGTGGTCCTCCAAGCTGGCTTATGGTGGAGTTACACTTTGTCTCTGGAGTCCTTTGTGGGGAGGGTTTATGTTTCTCTTGGGAAAGAACACATTGAGTGTGGATAATGGGTCAGGCAAGTCCATGTTTCCAGAGCACCACTCGGGTGCCTTGGCCCTGTCATTATCTCTACTACAGAGCCTGGAGCAGGGTAGGTCCTCGCCAAGGTGTCCACTTGTTGCTGGTCCCTGTGCTGGCAGATTCTGGCCCCTGTGCTGGGCCCTGTGACGGGTTTGGCCCCTATTTAAAGGTGGGGAAACTGAGGTACAGAGAGGTAAGGCCACTCCCCAAGGCACTGATGGCCTTCCTCACAGTTGGCAGGCTTAACCACATGATGGTATTTACCTGTGTTAATTCAGTGTTTCCCTTGTCGGGGAGGAGGCGTCACAGAGGAAGCCTACTTCTTGGAGAGATGGGAGGGGCTAGAAGAGTTTGGTAGATGTTTCTATAAATAATAACATCTAGCTTACATTATTGTTATTAATTTTGAAATCAGTTCTCACCATGTAGCCGAGGCTGACCTCAGACGCTACTGTCTCCACATTCAAGCCTGAGGTTACAAGCATGCATTACTGTGCCCTGCTAAACCTAAGCCCATCTTCTGTCTTCTACCCTTGGCACACATTCAACATTTTCATTTTCAGATAAACTTGAAGTAGACTCCTTTACTATCCCACTGTTTAGATATGCAAAAAGGGAGGCATATAGAGGTAAAGAAACTTGTCTGGAGCGTATATGGGTTCCAGGAGCTGGGATCCAGGAGGAAGCCTAAACGTGAGTCCTTCCCCTAGCCACTGTGGCTGCTGGTCCCATAATGCTTGATCCTAGGGGGAAGGGAGATGAACTTCTTGGAGCAAACTTAATTCTTGATTCTCTAGCCCTTCTCTCATCTGGTCCCTTCCCCCGTCTCCTTTCTCCTTTGCCCTCCTCTCCACCCCACCTCCATCTCCCCCATCACCACAATCATCAAAACCACTTATGTTCCTCTCTCTCTCTGGTGTTTTGTAGATAAGGTCCCACTGTGTACCCCAGACTTGCCTCAAAGTCATTATGTAGCCAAGGTTGTCCTTGAACTCTCCAATCTCCCGCCTCTTCCTCCCTAGGGCTGAGATTACAGGCGTGCACCACCACACTTGGCCCCGGGACCTTAATCTCTTAAGATTTGAAGTCTGTGAGAATACTAAGGATCCTGGCAAGGGAAGTGTTTACTTGGTGTGGGAAATCATAGAATCTGCTAATCTACTTCTGTTTCTTATTAAATGTCTTGGTTGCATGCGAAGTACCTAGCACAATGGATGCTTAATAACTATTTAAGTGCTTGCTGAGTGAGTAAATGGACAGCAATGGCTGCTCACAAGTAGGGCTCCAACACTCAAGTAAAGTGTTAGTTAGTTAGCATACCACACCATTCCTTGTTTAATCTCTGTGGGAACTCCACAAGGCTGCTCAGTGGCATCTCTCTCCCTTTCACAAGTGAGGAGGCTGTAGTGCTGGATTGGAGGGCAGAGTGAGCTATCCACAGTAAAGGGATATGCTGATCTACTCCCCAGGAAGGCCCAGCTGCTCATGGCTGCTCCATCCTCAGAGGTCAGCTTAAGGCCTTCATCAAATGAGCGTGCACGGTCACTCCCAGACTAGATTCCAGGGTCCTGTGACCTTTTGATCATTGCCCTGTCCTTCACAGGCGCTTGCAGTCCAGCTTTGAGATGTCACCTGGACTCAGAGCAAGGTTGTACCTGTTTCAGTGAGGTAGATGACACCTTTTCTCTAGACGGACAAACAGAACTACCTGTGACTTGTGGAGTGACAAGGGAAACCCCGAGGGTACAGAGCAGGGATGCTGATCCAGAGCGATGAGGGTCAGGGAAGGCTTCCTTGAGGGACTGTCATCAAACTAAGTCCTGAGAATTGCAGGCAGGGGGATTGTTCTGGGGGCCAATAGTGCTTAATCTCAGGGATCTATGGAGAGATGTCCACGTAGTCTGTGAATTTACATTACAAAGGCCTGCAACAATCTGGAACATGTGTTCTGGCCAAGGGAAAGCTTGTGGCTTTATACTGCCTTACGGCTGCTGTTGACACTTAAAATTCCATTTGTATTCTTTCTTATAATTTTCTTTTCATAAAATGTATTTATTTATTTATTGTGTGTACATATGATGTGTGTGTGTGTGAGGGAGTGGGGCAGGCATGTGTGTGCCACAGGAGGCATGTAAAGGTCAGAGGATGACTATCTAGTCTTTCCTTCTACCACATGGGTCCAGGGATCGAACTCCAGTCTTTGGGCTGAGCAGAAAACACCTTTATAGTCATAGAGCCCGTGTTTGGACTCTTTACAGCTGGAAAATTGCAATAGTTATCAGGCCCAACACTAGATCTTTGCATTGACTGCATTGGGGAAGAAACACATATAAATTGGGTTTGATGGCACATGCCTATAATCCCAAATACTCAAGAGGCTGAGGCAAGAGGATTAGGCATTCCAGGCCAGCCTGTGCTACATAGTGACACCCTGAATCAAAACCCAGAAGATAGCTACAGTCTATATATGTGTCCTTATACCCACAGTTAAGCGGAGTCCTCATCCCTCTGCAAGGAAACTTCTCTTTGCAACAGATGGAGACCATTACAGGAAAACCACAACCAATTAAAATACACAGTTGTGAAGCTTAGTCCCAGTGGACACACGCACAAAACAACTCTGCACCCAAGACTTAAAGAACTTTGTGGAAGAGACGGTGGGAAGATCATAAGAGCCGGAGAGGATGGGGAGTTCATTGTGAGACTGTGTGTCTTGAGAATATCAGAAGCCACACCCATAAATCTCACCAACATGACTGCCTAAACATGAGCCGAATAAGGACAACAATAGCTATGCTGAACGGAACAAGACCATGAGGCCTCGACCCTCCATGAAGAACTACAAGCAGCTAAGAAATGCTGGGAGCAAGAGAAATAGTCTTCCCCAGGGACGAGCACAGCATTCGGTTGTCAATACCAAATGGTGAGTCCTGAAAACACACGTATGAGTAACACTATACAAACCGAGCAGGTTGTATTTAGGAATATTTATGTATATATGCATGTAACAACAATTAATGATGAAAGAGGTCATAAATTTGAAAGGGAGCATGGTGGAATGTACAGGAGAGTTTCGATAGAGGAAAAAGAGGGAAGAAATGATGTAATTATATTATAATCTCAAAAATTAAAGAAAAGTAGAAAATAAAAAAACAAATAAAATAAAATCCAGGGGAAAGAGGAGGAAGATAAATATTACTATATTTCAATTTACTTAAATATTTTGATAACTGAATATCCAAGTAATTAATTTCTCTGATGTCTGATATACTATGGTCTATACTTCTAAAACCATTCTCCTGAAATTCAGTCTCCAGGCTTCCATGGACTGCCCAGGTCCAGTGGTACAGGGGACAAGGAACCCCTCCCCCTCACAGTGGCAGGTGCATTGGTTTTAGCTGCAGACCACAATGAGGCCAGTGAGGTTCAACATGTGCAAAGACCAGAGGTCAAGCAGTTTCCTGTCACTCCATGAGAGAGAAGGGCCTCATTAGTGGGAAGTCCAAGGGCAAATCCTGCAGACACAGCTGGAATCCGGAGTGTCTTAGAAGCCATGGAGTCCCTACATCGATCACCTCTTATGGCTTCTTTCAGAATATTTTTTTTTTTTTGCCCCCAGGGTCGATTTGCTTCTTGAGGCAAAAGAGACAGAAGAGGGAAAAAGCGTCCTTGGTTTACATTTTTATGTTTGTGGTCCAATGAAGAGAGATTCTATGTCACATGTAATGGTCCTGCTTTGGTCACATGCTGAGCCAGAGGACCCAGGACTCTGCTAGAGTGAGACTGGGCAGGCAGCCAGATGCGTGTGGCATCAGGAGTCACTATCTGGTGAGAACCATATAGATGGCAGGAAAGGCTGGCTTTTTAAGAAAAAGATGCTGGTGTCAGAAGCATTATTCCCACCCTGAGGTAGCCGTGGCCCATCTAGAGGTCTCTAGTAGCATACCAGAGGGAAGCATAGATGTTTGTGGAATTCTATCCCTCCTAATGCAGGACAGTCTGGGGACTGGTTTCCAGTTCCTCTTGTGGTACTGCTACCATCTCCAGCTCTTAAGATGAACCAGCCTAGAGCACCAAGTCCTGGGTGGCAGATGCACACACATAATAACAGTCTTCAGAAGGGAATTAGAGGTGGGAATGCAGTCTCCAGCCCTCACAATACCTGTTATCATTCCAAAGGGCCAGGGTGGTGGAAACAGCTGTTGCCACCCATCTGAGCGATGCAGCTTCTGGTTCAGGGACTGTCAGTTTTGGCCATTCTCACTGATGGAACCTGTTGCCTAAGTCCGCTTTAATTCTATGGCATATAAAACATGTCCTTTAGATCCTGCCTTAGCTATCCCTGTACCCCCGCCCCCTGGGGCTGTGTTTCTACCCAAAATGCCAGGGTAGTAAGAAGCCTTAAAGCTAATTAAACAGCTATTCTGAAATAGGAAGGCAGGCCATCTGTTAAACAGGGTCTCCAGAGCCCAAGCTATGCTGTGTGGTCATCAGAGTTCTTTTGGTCTCTGTCTTTGCCAGGGGCAAAAGCTCTGTCTTGTCTGCCTAATGATGTGAGACTAGGGGCAAGCCATTTATTTCATCTCTGTGAACCTCGGTTTTCCTCATCTGTAAAATGAGTACCATATACTTTCCTGCTCAGCCTGGAGAGAGTGCTAGTCGCTGGGGAAAATCCACAAACATGGATGCATAGTTCACCAGAAGTGGTTCCCTTTCTTTCCCCCAAAGCATACATTTAACCTGGGGCTTCTTGTTTTATTTTATGCTTGGAAAAGCGGAGTTTGTCAGGAAGCAAGAAGGAACAACATGGAGGTTGAAATCCTGGCTGCTGGAGTCAGCTAGCCTGCCTGAAAGTCATGCTGCTCACTTCTCGTTAGCTGTGAGACCTGGGATGAGTTTCTCTATGGGCCTCAGCCTCCTCTTCAGTGAATGGGGTCAAAATCGGTGCTTCATGGCAGGAAGCACTCTCCCTGATGGTGCATAGAATAACTGCATTTATCCTGTAGCACTGTACCAGCCCCCAGGAAGTTCTCAGTAAATGCTCTCCGCTACTCTGTTTTTATTCTCAAAGTGTATGGGCTGAAGAGATAGCACTTCATCAGTGGTGTGAGGCCCTGGGTGGCACGCACACACACACACACACACACACACACACACACACACACGCATACACTCACATACACATAGGCACACACATGAAGACACTCTCACACATGCACACACACTCACATACACACAAGCACACATAGGCACACACATGAAGACACTCTCACACATGCACACACTCACACTCATACACACACCTCAGACAAGTCCCTATCAATGTGAGTTTGACCCCACTACTTGTGAAGAGTTTTCCTTTTTTTGTTCATGGCCATGATTGAGATGACAGAGCCACCCCAGACACAGGTTATTCTTAAACGAGACTGCACAGAAGCAGGTGACAATCTCATTGAACTCCCTCTTCACAGACTCACTTAGACACTGGGCTGTAGTAGGTTTAGGGACAGGATCTAGGGAACCCCAGTTCCTACCAATTTTCCAGAGGACGCTTATGGAAGCAGGTGCTGCAAAGTCCAACCTAGACCTTGGCATGTTAGGACATCATCTCTGTGGTACTTCTGCACTTCCCAACTAGAAGGATGCTGTCCATCAGCCAGACTGCCTCTGAGTGATGTTTAATCATTGGCTGTCGGGGTTCAGAGTAGGAGATGCCATGGAGGTAGGGCATGCACTTGACGGGCATCAGCTCTGGAGACATTTGACTCACCCGTGCTGCTTGCCCTCCTGCTGGTCCCTGCAACCTGCCAGACATCGCTTCATCTTGCATGCTGTCTGCTGGTGTCTGCCCTAAGGATCTTGCTTCGATGAAGGAGTCTGATGACCTAGTCTTTAAAAACCGCTGGAACCCCTACACTATCTTGACTGAGGTTGGTAGCTACAGTCAGCCAAATCCTCTCCACCTCGTGATTCAGAAAAGGATAGCTAATGATTTAGTCTTCAAGAAGGAAAATCTGAGGGCGGTTTAATAACAGCCTGCACATATATGAAGGGGTATTTGCAGGGAATGGGTGACCACCTGTTCTCCCTCCACCCCCACCTCCTACAGCTAGGAAGAATGGAGATGGGATTTAACCGCAGACAGAGAAGAGGATGCTGGAGTTGGCATGGACATGACAACACAGATGTGACTTCAAGGGGCAGCACATGAAGTCTGCTTTCCTGGGCTCATGATGAGACAGCAGCTTGGAATCTGCTGTGTACTTTTCTCCTCGAGGCAGGAAGAGGGTCTGCGGCTGGAGGTTACTTCCAGATGAGCATGGCACCGGCACCTTAGTCAGCCCTGCTCCCCAACTTTTTGTGCTCTGAGAGCCATGATGATTTTCTCTTCTCTTTCTTTTCCTTCCTTCCTTCCTTCCTTCCTTCCTTCCTTCCTTCCTTCCTTCCTTCCTTTCTTTCTTTTTTCCTTTCTTTCGGAGGCCCACAGAGGTTATCTAGTGAGAAATTACTCAGGGTCAGAGAATCTGTGCTTGCTTTACCCAGCATGGCTGCATAAGGAGATGATTTGTCCATGGGTGTGTTTACCAGGTGTTTGGAAGGGTCTACACTTGGCTGTACGATGTGCTTTGATCTTGCAAGGGGGAGGTCTTTTGCCCCGACCCTTGGCATATTATAAAAAAGCTCTTTTGAACAAACTTAAGGCTGTTGGGTATTGACCCAGGCCCCTCCAAAGCTATCCTGTGTCTCTATCTTTCTTCTCGTCATCCAGGTCTATCTTTCTATCTAAAATTTCCTCATTCCTCTCTCCTCTACCCAAGAACACTTTGATAGGTGAGAACAGGTCGGAGCTGAACTCCCACAGACTCCCACTTTCTTTCTTTCTTTTTTCTTTCTTTCTTCCTTCCTTTCTTTTTTCCTTCCTTTCTTCCTTCCTTCCTTCCTTCCTTCCTTCCTTCCTTCCTTCCTTCCTTTCTTTCTTTCTTTCTTTCTTTCTTTCTTTCTTTCTTTTTTTTTTTTGGTTTTTTTGAGACAAGTTTTCTCTGTGTAGCTTTGCGCCTTTCCTGGGACTCACTTGGTAGCCCAGGCTGGCCTCGAACTCACAGAGATCTGCCTGGCTCTGCCTCCCGAGTGCTGGGATTAAAGGCGTGCGCCACCACCGCCCGGCTCTTTCTTTCTTTTTTTCTTTCTCTCTTTTGGTTTTTTGAGACAGGGTCTCTCTGTGTTGCCCTGACTGAGCTGGGATTCACTCTGTAGACCAGACTGGACTGGAACTCACAAAGATCCCCCTGTCTCTACCTCCTGAGTGCTGGGATTAAAGATATGTGCCACCACTGCCAGCTGCCATGGTGATTTTCAAGGCTGATTCTCTGAACCCACATCTGAGGCAGCATCTGGGTGATGGACAGCACCCTTACCAGAGGGACAGAATCTTACCCTTCTGAATGAGATGCCTGGGTAACTGAACAGGTCTGTGCTTGTACCGCCCCTGCTGGAGATTCTGATGCTGGCCCCAGCATGAGGACCATAGAGCCTCTTGCTTCATGGTGCAGTCCTCACCCAGAATTTCCCACTCAGGAGTTTGGGGGCAGAGCCTTAGATCTGACCCTGCATTTCTAGCAAGTTCTACTGGGTGTGCACAACTTTTTTCACATTGATACTGTGTTGTCAAATTGCAAAGAAATCTCATACTGTGGCCCTGGTGACGTGGCTCAGTGTTGAAGCCCGTACCATGGCCCTGGTGACGTGGCTCAGTGTTGAAGCCCACACCGTGGCCCTGGTGACGTGGCTCAGTGTTGAAGCCCACACTGTGGCCCTGGTGACGTGGCTCAGTGTTGAAGCCCATACTGTGGCCCTGGTGACATGGCTCAGTGGTTGAAGCCCACACTGTGGCCCTGGTGAGAAGGCTCAGTGTTAAAGCCCACACTGTGGCCCTGGTGACGTGGCTCAGTGTTAAAGCCCATACTGTGGCCCTGGTGACATGGCTCAGTGGTTGAAGCCCATACTGTGGCCCTGGTGACGTGGCTCAGTGGTTGAAGCCCATACTGTGGCCTTGGTGATGTGGCTCAGTGTTGAAGCCCACACTGTGGCCCTGGTGACGTGGCTCAGTGTTGAAGCCCATACCGTGGCCCTGGTGACGTGGCTCAGTGTTGAAGCCCATACTGTGGCCCTGGTGATGTGGCTCAGTGTTGAAGCCCATACTGTGGCCCTGGTGATGTGGCTCAGTGTTGAAGCACATGCTGTGGCCCTGGTGACGTGGCTCAGTGTTGAAGCCCATACCGTGGCCCTGGTGAGAAAGCTCAGTGTTGAAGCACTTGCCCTACAAGCCTGAGGACCAGAGTCCAACTTCTGGGACTCATGTGATGGAAGGAGTTAACTGATTCCCGAATGTTGTCCTCTACCTCCTCATGTGGCCATGGGGGATGTGCATGCTCTCTCTCTCTCTCTCTCTCTCTCTCTCTCTCTCTCTCTCTCTCTCTCTCTCTCTCACACACACACACACACACACACACACACACACACACACTAAATTAACTCATTTAGAGTTTTTTGTTTTGTTTTGTTTTTAAAGAATGGCCCCCAGGGTTGCACTATTGGGAGGTGGTGAAATCTCTGAGAGGCGGGAGCCTAACAGGGTGTGCTCTTAAAGGGGACCATGCTCTTCGTCTCCTCCTTCCTGTTCTTTCTCCCTCCCCGGCTTTGAAGTGAGTAGGTTTGTTCTGCCATACTGAAGTGCTACCTTACCACAGGCCCAAAGTAACCAAGCGAGCCAGTTGGCATAGACCCTCCTCCCTTTCTATGCTGATTAGCTCAGGGGTCTCATTGCAGTGATGGGAAGCTGGCTCGCGCAGACACCAATGCTGGTCTCACCGACCACTGTCTGAGTGTCAGGGGTCGAGGATATGGTGCCCTTTCATCCATAGCCCCCTCCCACAGAAAGGATGACAAAGGACAGTAGGCAGATGGACCCTGTCCATAGACAGGAGGAACATGGAAGGTGGAGTGTGGGTCACAGAGACCTGGGTTCAGATAGCGAACATGTCCACACTGGGCAGTTTGGGACCCTTAGCTTATTCATAAGTCCCTGGACTGTGCATAGCAGCTTGCAGGAGCAGATGGATGAAAGAGTTGGGAGCCCTGGGCATCTTGGTGGCATGTGGCATGCTCGTGGCATGCAATTTACTTGTCTCTCAGTGATCAGCGGCTACTTATTAGATGGGAGGGTACCATCAGGCAGGCATGGCAAGAAGTCCTCTCCTTGGTGCCTGCTGTCTTCCAGAAGCTCACATGGAGCAGGACGCACCAGTAGCTACCCAAATCCCTCTCCTTCTCCTCATCCGTGTGTGTGCTTGCCCATGTGTCTGTGTGTAGAGGCCAGAGGCTGGTGCTGGACTGTCTTCCTCTACTGCTTTCTACCTATGAGACAGGGTCTCACAGTGGACTTGGGGATAGCTCACCAACTCAGCGAGGCTGGGTGCTGAGCAAGCCCAGGGATCTGCCTGGTTTTTTGGTTTTTCGAGACAGGATTTCTCTGTGTAGTTTTGGTGCCTGTTCTGGATCTCGCTCTGTAGGCCAGGCTGGCCTCGAACTCACAGAGATCCACCTGGCTCTGCCCCACGAGTGCTGGCATTAAAGGCGTGTGCCACCACCACCGCCTGACAGAGCTGCCTGTCTTTACCGCCAAGCACTAAGATTATATATATTACCATGACTGGTCTTTTACATGGATACTGGGGATTGAACCCAGGTCTTCGTGCTTGTGCACCAGACACTTTACCCACCGAGCCATCTCCCCGGTCCACAGATCTACCTCTTTCCCAAGGACGTCGAGCTGTGACTGCCTAGCTGGAGTCTGTACACTTGATGTGTGCTCCTGAGTGTCAGTCGGAGCCAGTTCAGAACATCCATGCTGCTGACTCTCCATCCCTAACTTTCCTTCCATCTTCCGTCTGTCTGCAGAGATTCTCTAAATGTGTGCGCAGCCCAAGTGCCTCCTCAGAGCACCGAAGTCCCCTCCGTAACAAGCTGCTCCATTTCTCCAGAAAGAGGGTTGAACATGGAGCTCAGCAAACTGGCCAAGCACAGCTTTACTGGGATGCATGTTTCTGTGACAGCTGCCAGGCAACAGTGGTAAGCCTGATGATCAATGGCAGAGACCTGGTGCCCTGCAAAGCCCGGACTATTTACCTTTATGGAGAAGTATCTGACTCCTGTATACTGGGGCTAAAGTTCAGCAGTGGAATCCCTGCCTAGCCTGTGTGAGGCCTGGGCTTGATCCAAAGCACCACAATAAAATAAAACAGTGAAGTAGGGCGGCACAATACATTGGCTATTAAAAAACCAAATTCCTGGCCTGCCCTCTCTGTCCTAAACCTGCCTCTCCCACTGTCTTTCTTCTCCAAGCTGCTTGAGTTGTAACAGAATGTTTTGAATCATCCTTGGTGTGTAAGCACGTGCCATGAACACACACACAGGGCAACAATGGGGATGCATTGATCAGAAATATATTGTTAGGTGATATTTTGTGAACATCAGAGTATGTTCATATAAACCTAGACAGTGTAGGTAAGCCTCTACACTACTACTACTACTACTACTCTACAGTGTAGTGTGGCCTCCCTCCCTCTCTCTCTCTCTCTCTCTCTCTCTCTCTCTCTCTCTCTCTGTGTGTGTGTGTGTGTGTGTCTCTGTCTCTCTCTGTCTCTCTCTCACACACACACATACAAACACAAACACTTGTTTGTTGTTTTATTTTGTTTTGATTTGATTTTCTTTAAGACAAGGTCTCACGTATGTCAAGCTGGCCTCCAACTCACTATGCATCTGAGAATGACCCAGAACTCCTGATCTTTCTGCTTCCACCTCTGGGGTACTGGGGTGACAGGATGGTGCCACGACACGACAGCTTATACAGTGCTGGGGGATCAGACTCCAGAGCTTCATGAATGTTAGGCAAGGCTAGCACCCCACCCTCTGAACTAATGTACCCCAGCCAATACGACCTCTTGATGCAAGTGAAACACAAAGTAAACTGTAAGACAATGAAAGATCATAAAATGCTGACTTTTTAAGGTGGTATTCTGGTCAAGGTCATAGAACCTTTCTTGCCTGACCTTGTCTCTGAGTAAAAGGGTACCAGCTTCAGGGCTCACTGCTCAAGCATTCAGAGAGGGAAGAGAGCAGAGTGGATTGAGGGAGAATGAGCTCCTCTGATTAGCCTGACCCTTGGTGACCTGCAATTTCCATTTCACTGCAATCAAAGGGAGGAAGTAAGTCCTAAGAGCCACACTGGCTCCATCACAGGTACGAGGAGAATCTAACGTTATGATTGGCCCAGCCTGAATGACATGCACATGTCTGTGCCTGGGACGGAGGAGTGCACCATGATTAGTGGCCTCACTAGAAATATGTGGAAGAGGACAAGAACGGTTCCCACAGGGAAGTAAGATGGTGAGAAAACAGAAATGCCAGGTGGCTTAGATTACTCCCATGTATAGGGAAATCATAGATGTCCAGTGGTGAGGGGCAGGTCCTGTCATAACCGACAGTGTGACAAGTGCTCTTATGAAAATGCTTAGAGATTATATATGAGTCCCTTCTTAAAGCCAGCCTTGTGTACGTCACTATGCCTTGAATATGAAACAGCTTCCATAGGTTGTGTTGAATTCTCAGGCCCTAGCTAGAGGCACTATTTGGGGAGGTTCTGGAAACTTCAGGAGGAGGGGCTTAGCTGGAAGAAGTGCGTCACTGGACTTGTGCCTTTGAAAGTTTCCCACCAGGAAGTGAGAAGTCCCTTCCTCTTATGCTGTCATATGGAGCCAAGCAACCGCAGCTCAACGATCTGAAACCACGAGGCAAGACAGGTCTTCCCTTCTTGGAGTTGCTTCAGTATTTTACTCATATGGCTTTGGAAGCGGCCACAGGAAGGTAACCAATGCACTCATCTGAGCTCTCCCTCAAGGGGATTTTAAAGTGCTGAGGATTGTGGGGTGTGTGTAGTTCAAAGTTGGCAGTCATGGTAGGAGCCACACGAGGCAGCTCAGTACCCACTCCCTTCTCCTTTGACCCTCTGGCTAGGTGGGAGTAGCTACTCCAAATTGCAGTGGTCAGGAAAGGTTAAAATGTGGACACTTTATTCACTGTCTTTACAAAGTTTAAGACAGCGACAGCAGGCATAAAGTTACCCTAAGGTCCTTCTGGGCTCCACAGGACCCAGTAGCTCTTCCTCATCCATCCAGTCCTGTGCTCTATGTTCATCCTTCCACAGCCACTCTTTATCCAGTATAGAAAATTAAAATACAGAATAAACAGCCCACTCTCCCTCTGCAAGTCCGAATCTATGTATGTCTGCAGCTAAAGAGCTCAGTATGGAGAAAGAGAATCAAGTGTTTTGGGAGTTTTATCCAGAGCTGAGCAATAGGTCACTCAGCAAAGTGCCTGGTATTCAAGAGTGAGGACCTGAGTTTTAGACACATAAAAAGTGAGTGCAGCAGCATGTGGTTGTAATGCCAGCACTGGGAAGGCAGAGACAGGAATTAATTAGTCTAGATGAATCAGTGAGTTCCAGATTCAGTGAGAGACCCTACCTCAAAAAAATACAGTAATCAATCGAGGAAACACAGATGATGGTAACCTTTGGCCTTCACATGCATTCAAACACATGTGCACTACCCCACACACTTGTACACACACACACACACACACACACACACACACACACATAAATAAATAAATAAATAAATAAATAAATAAATAAATAAATAAATAAATAAATAAACATTCCTTAACTGTGTCTTACAGAAACAGCCCCAGGATTCTTTTAGTACTTGGGTTGAAGACCATGAAGACAGAAGCTTCTAGATGGAGCCCAGTTGCCAGGGCTGTTTCCATTGATGTGATTTGACGGGAATTCTTTTATCTATTGACCTTGCTATTGTTGAAAGCATCTCTAAGGTCACAGCTTGTAGAGAGAATGCACTCGGGTATGGAAAGCTGGGGAAGAGATCTTAATTAGGAGAGCAGGTATTACTCAGGCATAATGACCCTCAACTGCCACACCCTGACTTGATAGTGACTTTTCTTCATGGCCAGATGACTTCACTGGGGTCCACATTTGGTCCCCTACTCAACAATTCCTCCCCAGTGCAGTCCCAGAAGGGATGACACCTGTGTTAGTCAGAATTCTTGAGGAATAGAACCAATGGGGTGAAAAGAAGTGTTAGTTACATTAAAATAGTAACAGGATTTGTCTGACACCTGGGAGCCTGAGAACCTGGTAATTGCTTTGTGGAGGGCTCTCATCTCTCCTGTCTCTGTGTAGAGATGAGGACAAGGCTCAGAGCTGACTGCAGTCAGAAGCTTTCCTATGTCCAGCCCAGTCCGCAGCCACTCAGACCCAAGTAAACACACAGAGGCTTATATTAATTAAAACTGCTCAGCCATTAACTCAGGCTTATGACTGACTAGCTCTTACACTTAAAACTCAGCCCATTTCTGTTAATCTATATGTTGTCACGTGTTCCGTGGATTTACCTGTGTGCCATTACATGCTGCTCCCTGGACAACAGGCTGACGTCTCCCCCATCTATTTTCTGTCTTGCTCTTGAATTTCCTGCCTACCTCTAAGCTGCCTTGCCATAGGCCAAATGGCTTTATTTATCAACCAATCAGAGTAACACATATTCACAGCCTACAGAAAGACATTCCCTTATCAGCTGACCTTGTACTTGAGCCACTTTGATTCTGTGCTAGGTGCCTGGTGTGCCTGGTCCTTTCCTGGCCAGCATGAGTGCCAGCATGCCACTTTCTCTGTTTTTGTTTTGTTTTGTTTTTTTTTACTGAGGAGTGGCAGGTCTGCACTGGTCTACACTGGCTTAGTTCCTGGTTTTTGTGCTGATAAGAGTCACTCCTATCACCATGTCTATTCCTGGGTTCCTCTGATTGCTTCCTCAAAGCACCAAGCTCCTATGTGTTCACCAGAAATGTTGTACCCTCAGAAGCAAGGGACACATTTTGTGAACCCCTGTTTTGTATTAACTCCGTCACAATCCTGGATCCAGGGAGCCTTCAAAGTCATCTCTCCTGATCTTTGATAATCAATCCCACACAGTATCCTGAGCCTGAAGTCTCCCTAGAAGAATGCCATAGAAATCTAATACCAAACACACCAAGAGTGGTGTTCCAGACCCCCAGTATCAGGGAGTCTGGGGTATTGTTTGGTATTCCAGCCCAACCTGGGCTGGAGTGAGAACCTGCCTCAAGAAAGCAAAGAAAGAAAAAGTAAGAAGGAAGCTAGCCATCACTTCCCATTATCTGGTATCTCCTAAAACTCACTAGAAAATTCTAGAGCTCACTTGTCCTTGCTGCTTCTTTCTAGAAGTAAAGAGTGAGGGCTCCAGAGTCTAACCTTTTACCTCCCTTTCCCAGCCTCAGAGGCATTCCCTTTCCCCACTGTAGCTAGAGTTTTCCTGCATGGCCCACGGTCAGGACAAATCTCTCTCACCCGCCAGTCCCACAGCTGCTCAGATCCGACCAAGTAAACACAGAGACTTATATTGGTTACAAACTGTATGGCCATGGCAGGCTTCTTGCTAACTGTTCTTACAGCTTAAATTAATCCATTTCTATTAATCTATACCTTGCCATGTGGCTCGTGGCTTACCGGCATCTTCATATGCTGTTTGTCATTGTGTCGGCTGGCAGTGTCTCTCTGACTCAGCCTTCCACTTCCCAGCTTTATTCTTGTCCTTGTCCCACCTATACTTCCTGCCTGGCCACTGGCCAATCAGTGATTTATTTATTGACCAATCAGCAACACACTTGACATACAGATCATCCCACAGCACTTCCCCTTTTCTTTCTTTTCTTTTTTTTTTTCAAAAAGGAAGGTTTTAACCTTAACAAAGCAAAATTACATATAATTTGGGAATTTGGGCATAGCTTCTCTTACTACTTCCTGCTGGAGGGGGGCGCTGTATCTTATGGGGACACAAAGAAAATTTTAGGATTATGGAATAGTCCATGAGGGTGTATCGTCTGAATCAGTTGCCTTCAAACCATTCTGGATGTTGGATCATCTGGGTCATGGTGTCATTGGAGACCTTTCAGGGGGTCTTGGCTGGTCAAACCTGATGTATCTTAATCTGGAACAAATCCATAGCCTCTGGCTTTCTGTGGGAACAAAAGCAGAGACTCTTTTCCAAAGCAACATATCCTTATATCCAAATTTTGAAGTCAAGGTACTTTTAAAACATACATTTTGGCATAACTCAACAGCTTTTACAATCAAATGTTTTTCTGCAGTTAAAAATTCCAAAGACAACACAATCCAGATTCTCTGTGTAATATTCATCTTCACGTGGCTTATTTTTTATATTAATTTTACTGTCTCTTTAAAGACTTTATTTTTTAAAACTATGTATTTGTTTCTATAACTGTATATATCACCTTTTTTGTCTCTTTCAAGCCTACATATATTTTACACACATTGTAAACTATTACATCTGAATCTGTCTTATTGTGAATCTGTTGCTTTAAACTGCAGCAGCTGTGGCTGCTGGCTCTGCCCACCTCAGCTTCCCAACATGGTGGTATGTTTACCACCAGCTCTGGGAGCTATCGTGGGTCTATGCTTTTATCCAAGCAGCGTGTAGCCCAGAAACCTCTTTTTTGTTTTGTACTAGCAAAGGCTAAATCCACCATGCAGCTTAATGTGTCACTTGCAGAGGCTTCATTCCTGCCATACGGCAGGTCGAGCGCACACGATAGGAACCCGCCAATAGCTCAAACCAGCTGGCTGCTGCTCATTTAAGAGAGACAATTAGGAAGCTGTTTTTAGCTCCGTTTTAGAATCTTTTCTCAGGTTTTAGGTGGAAACTCTTGCCCCACATTGGGCGCCATTTGTAGCTGGAGAGCTTCTCTCCAGGTCCCACCAAGCCCCCACAGTTGCACAGCCCACGTATAAAATAATCACTCAGATGCTTATATTACTTATAAATTGTATAGCCGTGGCAGGCTTCTTACTAACTGTTCTTACAGCTTAAATTAATCCATTTCTATTAATCTATACCTTGCCACATGGCTCGTGGCTTACCGGCATCTTCACATGCTGTTTGTCATCGTGGCGGCTGGCAGTGTCTCTCTCACTCAGCCTTCCACTTCCCAGCTTTATTCTCATCCTTGTCCCGCCTACACTTCCTGCCTGGCCACTGGCCAATCAGTGATTTATTTATTGACCAATCAGCAACACACTTGACATACAGACCATACCACAGCACCCCACTGTGTCCTAAGGAAGCTCCCCTTTTACTATCCTATAGCTACTTTATTTTGTGCAATGTTGTTCAAAGTGTGTTTGTTGGACCCTAGCATCCACCTGGGAACTAGAAAGAGAGACAGAGAGACAGAGAGCACAAATAATTAGGACTTAATCTGAACTTTCAAAATCAGAAACTCTGGAGTGAAGCCCAGAAATCTGTGTTTTAATAAACCTCCACCCAGCCAGGTAGTGTTGGTGCATCTCTGTGAGTTTGAGACCAGCCTGGTCTACAGAGTGAGTTCCAGAACATCAAGGCTACACAGAGAGACACTGTCTTGAAACCCACCTACCCACCCATCCACACCCCAACACACACACAGCATCTACCCTACCCCTGAGACCTGATGAATTCCCAAGTTTGATTATCACCAATCAGTGTGTGAACTGATGATGGTTCTTCATCCTGGCTGCCTAGAATTGTCTAGGAAGCAATGAAAACTTATTAATTTAAAAAAATACTTCATTACAAACAAGTGAAACCAAAGATCTATCAAAAAGTTAGTTAAAACCAGTGCAGCTACATCTGGATTAGCAGAACTGTCTAGCTGTCCACGTGCAATAACAAATGGCAACTAAGCTTTGGGGTCATTTGTTACACAGCAGTAGCTAACTGATATACTGCACTAGTATAACCTTCTGGTGGTACAATGACTGATCTCACTTTCTCAGACTCAGCCCTCAGTTCTGTCCTATAGCTGCTCCCCTGGCTGCTGTAGCTACCCACTGGAGCGGACCCTAACATAGGCTTCAGTTAGTCGGACCCTGTCCTTGTCTTCAGCAAGGACATCAAAGAGCAGATGGGGGCTCCAAAGCAGTGTTGGTCAATAGAAACATAATGGCACCCACATCCACATATGCAACTTAAAATTTCCCTAGAGTCACATCTTAAAAGAATAAATGCAACAGTGAAATTAATTTTAATACTCTATCTTATTGAATATTTTATGAGATATAAGATATTTTCTTTGTTCAGTATATCTGAAATATTATCATTTTAATATGTGGCAGTAGGCAAGTGCAATGTCCGTGTTGGTTGGCCACCAGCAGCTGCCATATTGGACAGAGAAGTTCCACACAGATCCTCACATGTGTCACTGCCAGAGCCATGGTGACAGCAGGAGAGAGCAAGGAACAGAAGGAGCAGGAAGGGTGAGGCTTCTCTGCCAACCCCACATCACACCAAGTGCTGACCCAAGAATGTGGCCTGGTAAAGCTCTGTCCCTATGTCCTCTTGTCCTGTTCTTCCAGACTTGGGTCATATGTCACCTTCTGTGTAAAGCTTTCAGAATTCCAGAGTGGTTCTGAGTAGTCTAGCCCTGGAACAACCAGCATTTACTGAGTACTTACTAGGTGCCCTCACTAAGCTGAAAACTTTACCCGAATTATACCATTTAACGCCTTATGTGCAACACCACGAATTGCTAGCCTTACGGTGCAGAGGAGGAACCTGAGGCTCAGTGAGGTCAAAGGGTTTCCCCAAGCTCAATCAGTAAGTGGAGGAGCCAGGATTTGAACCTGGGACTGTCAGGCTCCAGGGCTCCTGTATTTCATGTCTGGCTCTGTACTACTCAGAGTGGGGCCTTGGGCCAGTGGTGGTAACATCTGCTTACAGCTCATGAAAGATGCCGGATCTCTGGTTCTGCCCCAAGTCCATTGGATCAGAATCTACATTTTAACAAAATCTCTCATGATTTACAGGAAGAGTGAAGTACAAGGGGTACTAGCTGAGCCGAGCCTGGAATTTTTGTACTTTTCAAGATATATGCTTCATTTGAGGTCACTAGCCCTTCCAGAGCTCAACAGTCACACAATTGAGCCCCACCCTCCCAGCCCCCAAACTACAATGAAGTAAGTTTACAATTTTGAAGCAGACTGCACTCATGAACATACTGGGGTGCAGCACGCAGCTCATGGGCTTCATGTTGGATATGCTTACTACTTGGATAACCTACTCCTATTTAGAACAAGTTCAGAGTAAACAGGACATGGGTAATTTACAGGTTGCATACTACAACCTCATAGTAATACTGAATTCACAGCACCAGTGAGCAGCTGCTGTTACAGTACTAATGTGGTCTGCACACAGTCATGCCTAATTGATGGCCAAATCACATTTGTGTCTGATTCTGGAGTCTGGGCTTTCAGTGAATACTGCCCATCAGAGAAAAAGCAAAAACATGGAACTCTTCCAGAGTTCAAGGGGGCCAAGATGTGGCTCAGTGGTGGTGCTCTTGCTGAGTGTATATCCTGGATCTAATCCCTAGCAGCACAAATGTAGGGAAAGGGAAGTGAGAATGATTCTGGAGGTTTTATTCCTGTTTTCTAAGTTATGTCTGCTGAACAGTACTGGAAATCTATGCTATTTTCACTCCAAGCAGGAGGGGGTCACCTTTTAATCTATGGAACAGTGCTATCTTCACAACAGACGCAGATAGGACCACAATTGCCAATCTACACTCTCAACTGAATGAACTAAGAGACCACCTAAAAGATTAGTAGAGTTCACTTCTAGGTGTTCACAGAGATGGTTTCATCATGAAGCCTCTGGCCTAAATGTTTAATCTGTTGATGGATCAAACTGACTATAGGCTTGAGTGGTGGTAGAACTGTGGCAGGTGAGGCCTGTTGGGAGAAGGTAAACCACTGAGGAATGCCTTTGGAGGACTATGGTGATATTTTAATTGTGTTTTAACAAATAAAACTTATCTGGGGATCAGAGGACAGAGCCAGCCACTAGATTAGACATAGAGGCCAGACAGTGGTGGCACACATGCCTTTAATCCTATCACTGGGAGGTGGAGATACGTCTGGATCTCTATGCGTTCAAGGACACACTGGGAACAGAGCCAGGCATGGTGGCACACACCTTTAATCCCAACACTTGAGATCTCATGTCTTTGCTTGGGAAGGACACATGCCTTTAATCCCAGGAAGTGATAGTAGGAAGCAGAAAGGTATACAAGGCATGAGGACCAGGAACTAGCAGCTTTTAAGCAGCAGTTCAACTGAGACCCTCAGGGGTGAGGATTCAGAGGCTTTCAGTCTGAGGAAACAGGATCAGCTGAGGAGTTGGTGAGGTGAGGTTGGCTGTGGCTTGTTCTGCCTCCCTGATCTTTCAGCTTTAACCTCAATATTTGGCTCCCAGTTTTTTATTAGTAAGACCATTTAGCAATTTGTCTTACAAAGGACACAGTCTGCGCTGGCACTTTCCTGTCCCTGACTGCTTCCTGTCCACCATGAAGTGAAGAATCTCCTCCCCCACACACTTCCACCACCATAATGTTCTGCCTCACCATGGTCCTGTAGTCAGCAGAGCCAAGGGCTATGAACTGAAGTCTCTGAAACCATGGCCAAAACACATCCTTTCCCCTTTGAAGTTGTGTATGTCTGGCATTCTGTCACAGTCTTGAGAAAGCCGTTAGCACAGACCATCACCTTATACAGTTCCAGAAGGTACTGCCTACGACCTGGATGCTAAGCCATCTCTCTGGCACCCATTTTAAAAATAAACTTAGAATTTTCTTTGGATTATGTTTCTTTGAAGAGATGCATGACACACACGTGGAAGTCAGAGGACAACTTGTAGGAGTCTGTTCTCTTTCACCATGTGGGTCCCGAGGATTGAACTCAGGTCATAAGCCTTGGCAGCAAGCACCTCTGAACCATCTCACCAGCCTCAGCATTTATATTTATAAAGCAAGCCTACTCATACACGCGCGCACACACACACACACACACACCGGCACATCACACACAGCTGAGTTAGACAGTGCACTAATTGCTCAGCTACAGATACTAACTCACAATAAGTGTAACCTTACTGACCCTCAGCTTCCTCATGGGTAACGTAGATGATTATTCTCGAGTCATTCTGAAGTCCCTTGTAAGATGTTATATAAGCACCACAGTGATCATGTTGATCTATTCCCACAGGAGAATAGATGGCAAACAAGATCACCAGGGGCTGGAAAGATGGCTCAGCTCAAGAGCACTTGCTGCTCATGCAGAGGACCTGCACACACACACACACACACATACACACACACACACACACACACAAATTTTTTTTTTAAGAACACCAAGGCATATCTTCTCACAAAATCTGGGTGTTGCTTTGCAGAATAGAATTCTTTTACAGAGTAGAATTGGCTGTGAAATACCTTCCTCTCCAGCTTTTTGGGTTGTAAAATGCCCTTGTCAGAGAACACTCGGGTGCTTGATGTCATCAGGAACAAAGCACGTCTCTACAGTAGAGGAGAAGTGCTCTTCTTCCTCAGAGTAAATGCAAGCAGAGCTCTGATCCTTGAAGGACACAGAGGGCAGCATGCTTGCTGTGAGTTGGCATGACTTTTTTTTTTTTTTTTTTTTTGCCTGTCTGTCTCGTCCCTGGAGGGACGGGCCCTCTTATTACATTTTCCCAGCCTGGAGTTGAGCTCTGAGGGCAACCTCCTGACGTTTGTTTGTCTGATGGGCATCATTTCTTCTAAGAATCTAATTAGGATCTTTTCAAGAGTTCAGCCTGGAAGCGAGGGAATTAAATATGACTCAGAGGGTGCGCTGCCCAAAGCCAGGCAAAAAGCGAGATGACGGCCCTTGATTTATGCATCCATTTATTCCATCTCCAAGTCCCGACAGCATGTCCTCTCTGTGCCAAGCCAGGGGATGAAGCAGAAGCTGCCTGTTTCACAGACAGGGTGACACCAGAAGAAGAGCCATTCAACGTGGGATGCACAAAAGGATATAGCAGAGGCAACCAAACTATGTAGCCCGGGCTGGCTTCAAACTCCGCAGCATCCTGCCTCTGCTTCCTGAGCTCTGGAATTACAGGAATGCCTGCACTCAACTTTCAACTATCTCACGGTGTCAAGAGGCCTGTGAAGCAGAGACCCTCTACCCCATCCAGGATCACCCTCGGACATGCAGAAAATTGTTTTTCCTGAACCAATGAGATTCAATGATTCATGAATCATGTGGCATCATATAGTCCTGCCTGGTTCATTTACAATGTTAATTTCAACAGGTGTGATAACACATGTCAGCACACAGTCAGTAGAAGCAGGGGAACTGGGAATTCCAGGCTAGCCTAGGCTACATGGTAAGACCCTGTCTCAAATAACACAGGGCTAGCAAGACTCTCTGGTGAGTCCACACAAGCCTGCAGCCCGAGTTTGACCCCTGGAACCCACCCACATAAAGAGGGAAAGGAGAAAAACTCCACAAAACAACTCCTCTGACTTACACACACATACAATGTGGCATGTGTGACCCCATCATACAAACACACACTAGTAAATTTAAAAGAAAAAACACACATTCATGAAACTTTGACCTTCAAACCAGTTAAACAGATAATGGAGGACTTAGGGAGAACAATTATATGCCTGGTTTATTTGGTAAATGTTTGCACAGCACAGACTGAATGCCAGACATTGTGTTAGGGCCAAAAAGGGAGTTTGGTCCCTGCCCTCATGGGGCAAATGATCTGATAACAGCAGCTCCATGCTGGTGATTGCTCAATAAATAATATGTTCCTAAGTGCAGCAGAGGCACAAAGAAGGCATACACACAGCCACAAGCTCACACCAGCCCTCAGGCAGACACTCACAAACATGGCGTTGTACTCTTCTTTCTGCTGTGGTTCTGTGAAATTTGACTAACGTTTGAAAGCTTCAAACCCCCATTTACATGATCTCAGTCAGTTGTCTTTTGTAATGAAAGGTAAACAGACATACACCCCCCAAAAAAAGAAAATCAAAGTCACCAAATTTGATGTGAGATCCTGGATCCTGGGTCAGAAAAAGGCGTAACAGTAGGAAATATGGTGAGCTCTACATTAAGTCTGGGGGCTAGAGAGATTGTTCAGTTGGTAGAGTGCTTGCCATGCAAGCAGGAAAACCCAAGTTCAATGCCCAGAACCCACAGTAAAGATGTAAGAAGCAAGAAGTGGCGGTGTGTGCATGTAATCCTGTCACCAGGAAGATGGACAGAGGTAGGTGCTGGGCCTAGTCTACTTGGAAAGTTCAAGGCCAGGGATAGACCTTGCCTCAGAAAACAGGATGGGGAAGAATGATACCCCCAGTGTCGATATCACGTGCACATATGTATAGCTACATTGGACCGCATGCGGGCACACACACACACACACACACACACACACACACACACACACACACAGAGGCTGGAGTCTTGTGAATAGCACCACATGCATGAGAGTCTCGTAGCTTTGACAGTTTTTCCATGGCTCTGTAAAGTGTTAACATTAGGGTAGGCTAGAACTTCGTACTGTGTTACTTTCTAAAAAGCTGAAAGATTCCTAAGTAGAAAGTTGTTTGGAATTGTTCTTGGGTTGGGGTATACTCAGGATTACTACATGCTTAGTAGTGCAAAGCCCTGAGTTCAATTGCTAGTATTTCACACACCCCCAATGTGAATTGTCTTCCACATTTCTATTCCATAGGTAAATACAGTCAGGCAAGCGTGTGTGTAAGGTCCAGGGAAAAAAAAATACATACATAAAGCCTAGTTAAAACTGAATATCAGAAAAACAAGATTTTAGTGCAAGTCCCTAATATTCCACAGGATAAAATTCCCTTGAAAAGAATCATTGTTTATCTGACCTTCTACTGTACCTAGATGTGTAATGGTTTAGTCAGTGACCTTTATTTTATTATTTTAAATGGTAGTTTGCTTTTTATAACGTGTTATGATCAACATGAAAAAAACTACTGCATACTTTACTTGTCTTTGGGATTTATTTATTTTTTTTTATATGTATGAGTATTTTTTCTGCATGTATGTCTGCACACCATGTGCAGGCAGTACCCACAGAGGCCAGCAAGGTTATGAACTGTAGTTGAAGTTTTCCTGTGTCCCAACTGTCTCGCAGCCACTCAGACAAGTGAATACACAGAGGCTTATATTATTTTCAAACTCTATGGCCTAATGGCTTAGGCTTCTCGCTAGCTAGCTCTTACATCTTAAATTAATCCACTTCTGTAAATCTATACTTTGCCACGTGGCTTGTGGCTTACCAGCACTTTTACATCTTGCTTCTCCTGGCGGCGGCTAGCAGTGTCTGCTCTCTGCCTGTGCCTCTCTTCTTCCTGTCTCTCTCCTGGATTTCCCACCTGCCTCTGAGCTGCCTTGCCATAGGCCAAACAGCTTTATTTATCAACCAATCAGAGCAACACATATTCACAGCATATAAGAAAGACATCCCACAGCAATGAACTGCCATGTGGTGCTGGGAATTGAACCCAGATCCTCTGGGAGAGTGGTCAGTGCTCTTAATCACTGAGCCATCTTTCCAGCCCATGCTTCACTAGTTTTATATTAACTAATTATAATGCATGGTGAGGGGAGTTACTGGAAAAATGAAAAGAAAAAGAAAGGTGGGGAGAGAAGCAAGGAGAGGGGAGGAGAAAAGGAAAGAAATGGATGAATAAATAAATGACGGATATGCACCCCAAATTCTAAGATAAAAAAAACTATAAACATCAGGAAAATAACAGAGCTTTTAAAAGTGCCTGCCATCCACAAAAGAAGTGGGAAAATTGAGAGACTGTGCTCTACCATAGCACCCATGTCACAAGTGTAATCCCAAAGGAGAAGAAAGGCCAGGTTGTCATCCCAGCTACTGGGAGATTGAGGCAGGAAGATCTCAAGTTCGAGACCTGCAGGAACTATGGAGTGATCTCAAGACAGCCAGCCTGGGCGACTAAGTGAGACCCTGTCTCGAAGCAGTGGTTCTCAACCTGGGAGGGGTAACCTCTTTGGGGGTCAAATGACCCTTTCACAGGGGTTGGCTAAGACAACAAAACACACATTTAAATTATGATTTGATTATGATATTTAATTTATGATTCATAACAGTAGCAAAATTACAGTTATGGTGTAGCAATGAAAATAAGTTTATGGTTAGGGATTACACATGTGAGGAACTGTATTAAAGGGTTGCAGCATTAGGGAGGTTGAGAGCTGCTGTGGGATAATCCTTTTGTATACTGCAAAGATTTGTCACTTAAATTGGTTTAATAAAATGCTGACTGGCTGGTAGCCAGACAGGAAGTATAGGTGAGAAAACAAAACTGGGGATGCTGGGATGAAGAAGGGCAGAGTCAAAGGAGACGCCAGCAGATGCACAGGAAGCAGGACAGGTAAAAAATAAAGTAACAAGCCATAAGCCACATAGCAAAAGGTAGATAAAAAAGCATGGGTTAATTTAAAATGTAGGAATTAGCTAGTACAAGCCTAAGCTATCCGCTGAGCACTTACAGTTAATATTAAATCTCTGTGTCAGTTTTTTGGGAACTGGCAGGTGGGAAAGAAACATCTGTCTACAAACGGTGCCCAAACGTTTGGCAACTACATCCACATAAAACCTGAGAGAGCTTGGGAAAGGTTCTAGATAGACAGAAATGGAGCCAAAGGTGGCTTCCTAGTCTTGTGTCTCTCATGTCAGCCACAGTACAGGGACGCATCTCCTGGTCACTGCTGTGGAACAATCTTTGTATACTGTAAATATATATTGCTTATTGGTTTATAAAGAGCTGAGTAGCCTATAGCTGGGCAGGAAGAGATTGGGCAGGAGAGCCAGACTAGGAGGATGCTGGAAAGAAAAAGGACAAAGTCTGAGGAGTCAAAAGCAAGATGGGAATGCTGTGCTGAGAAAAGGTACCAAGACACATGGAAAAGCGTAAATAAGAAATATGGGTTAACACGAATGTAAGAGGTTAGCTAGTAACAAGCCTGAGCTATTGGCCAAGCATTTAAAATTAATATTAAGCCCCTGTATGGTTACTTGGGAGCAACATGTAGGACAGAAACTTCTGCCTACAGAGAACCACTAAAGTTAAAGCTGAAAACAGAGCTATGAATGTAGCTCAGTGGTAAGCACTTGCCTTGGAAGAAAGGGGAGAATGAAGAGAAGGAGGAAGAGGAGGTGACAACCAGAAGGGACCGCTCTAAAAATGTGGTTCCATTGTCACCACCTTAGTCACTGCCACTCCATCCAAGACTGTGGCCTTCATTCTCCCCGCCCCCGGAAGGACAAGGTTTCATCTGCCCGCACTTCTCACACAGCGTTTTGTGATCCTCCGCAAGGATATAATGACTACTGTTGTGAAATATTATTTTAAGATGTGTTACATTTGTTTATGCTGTGGAATATTTGTTTAATGATGTAAAGATGTATTGCATTCTTTTATGTTGCATTTGTTTAACTCTGTGAAGCTGCATTACTTTGCCTGTCTAAAACACCTGATTGATCTAATAAAGAGCTGAACAGCCAATAGCAAGGCAGGAGAAAGGATAGGTGGGACTGGCAGGCAGAGAGAATAAATAGAAGGAGAAAAAGAGGGATTGGGTAGCAAGAGAGGATTGAGGAGCGAGAAAGAGGAGGAGAGGAAGACTCCAGGGGCCAGCCACCCAGCTACACAGCAAGCCATGGAGAAATAAGTAAAAAAAGGTATATAGATAAAATTCCAGAGGCAAAAGATAGATGGGATAATTTAAGTTAAGAAAAGCTGGCAAGAAATAAGCCAAGCTGAGGCCGGGCATTTACAAGAAAGAAAAAGCCTCCATGTGTGATTTGTTTGGGAGCTGGGTTGTAGGCCCCCAAATAAGAGTCAAAAGAGTAAAAAGCAACCAACAACAGACTACCATGAGCACCTCATTCAGCATGCTTTATCCTGGGTCTCTCCACCTGTGTTGTTCCTTCCTCCGTCTTGGTTTCTGATGTCTCACCAAAGAAATCGCAGACACCTGCCTACTCCCCCTAAAGACCTCAGCAAGACTGTCATTCCCAAGACTTAGACATTTTGGTATATACGTGTGTGTGTGTGTGTGTGTGTGTGTGTGTGTGTGTGTGTGTGTGTGTGCATGTCTGTATGTGTATAAGTGTGCAGGCCAGAGGTCAAGGCATCTTCTTCAATCTCTCTCCTCCCTGTCTGAGACAGGGTCTCTCACTGACCTGGAACTCCTTAGTTTGGCTAGATAGGCTACCCAGCAAGTTACCCTGATTTGAACATTATGCTCCAGGCATCTGCCTGTCTCTGCCTCCCCAGCAGTGGGACTGCAGGTACTTTCTGCCACACCTGGCTTTTACGTGTGCTGAGGGGCTCGAAGTCAAGGCCTCGTGCTTCCATGGCAAGCGCTTTCTGACTGAGCACCTCCCCAGCCCAGAGACTTCAATATGTATTTCAAGGCAGCATGTGCAGACTGCGGTCTGCACAAATCTCAAGTTCCTCCTCTCCTGCGTCTGACAACACCCACAGCTGTACAGCCCAGACTTGTTCTGTAGCAGGAAAAGGAAGCTCACTAGGACGAGACGGTGCCTCACACGGGGGTTTCCATCTTCGTAAGCCGTCTCCATGAGTAAAACTAAAGGCAAACATCCATGGCCCCAAAGGAGCAGTGGAAGGGCCCCCAGGCGAGGGTGCTGAGCCAGCAGGGGGCAGGGTGGACCACTGTGCATCCCAGAGTCTGGGCTTTGGAGCAGCTCTTTGCTTCTGAAGCATCGTGTTATCATCTTCTCACATCTAGAAAGGAACCATGAATGAACTCAGAGGAGAGATGAAATCTCATCAGTTCCACCACTAGGAGGGACCTGGAGGCAACAAGGTGCATGAACCACTCCAGACACAGAAAGACAGGCCCAGGGTCGCCTCAGAGTGCCTGGAATCTGAAGAAGTTAGTGCTGAAGTCGCTGAGAGGTGAGCAATGGTTGCTAAATTCAGGTGGAGTCTGGGTGCTCAGTGGGGTACAGAGTTCTAGTTAGACCAGAGCACGGTTCTGACTTGCTATTGGCCAGCAGGGGACTGTAAAGACAGTACTGCCCTATGCAATTTAAACAGTCAACAAAAGGATGTTAAGTCTTTACTGCTAAGAAACACTAAGTGTGATGAGTGTTTGAGAAATTTGCTTGATTACCCTGATTTTAACAAAATATTTCTAATTTAGCCTTTGACAATTTTGCTACGTATATATCATGTATCAAGTCACTGCTTCCAGAACTCCCCCAGACCCTCCCAACAGTGTCCTCTTCTCTGTTTTATTTATTTGTTTTAATAACCCAAGGAATCAGGTTAGTGCTACCTACAGTCACACAGGCAACACCCCTGTGGAAAATTAGCCCCCCTCCACAAGCAGCCATCAATTGCTAACAGCTCCCCCACTGGGGGTGGAGCCTTATGAGCCTGATCCATGCTGAGCTAAAGCTAATGCAAATGCCTTGTACTGTAAACTGAGTCAAAAACCTGTGAGTGGTCCTAGGCTCTAGAGGGGACACCTACCCTACGGTCCCTGGCTTCCACGTTGCTCAGGTCTGGAGGACAGACAGATTCTTGAGTATGGTGCTTGACACAGTCTTAGCTCAGTTACTGACTGCTGGCTGGATGCCTGGGTATGTGATCCTATCCACTCAAGATACACCATGGAACACCTGCTGTGGCAAGGCCCTGTGCTGGGCACTGTAGTTGCAGCAGGTGAAGAGAATGGACAGATGCCAGTGTCCTTGTGTGTATATGACAATGTGAGGGTGGGGGAAACCACAGCAATGAACAATTTCCGAGTCCCAGTTAATGGTCAGCGCGACAGAGAATGATAAAGCAGAACAGGGAATTCCACAGGAGTGTGAACCAGAGACAGGGGTGTTGCAGTGTTAAAGAGGGGTCCAAGACACCCCCCCTAAGCTGACAGCTGAGCTCAGACCTGTGTGAGCTGTGATGTGTGTGAAGGAGGAATGAAGAGAGAAAGGATGTATTCAGTTCTTCCAGAAACTGTAACAAAATGTCACAGCCTGGTCAACTTAACCAACAGAAATCCGTTTCTCTAACTTCTGGAAGCTGGGCATCCAAGAAGGATGTCAGCGGGTTGAGGTGTTCTTGGGGAGACCTCTTGTCTTATCCTGCAGGTGGCAGCCCCGCTCCTGTACCCTCATGAGTCATCCTTACCTCTGTGCAGTCTGTGTCCTTCTGACCTCTTATGTGGGCACCAGTCACTAGTGTCCACCCATGTGACTTCATTTTATCTTAATCATGCTTTGGAGTTTTCATTTTGCTTTGTTTTTCAGAGAGGATCTTGCTAGGTAGTCCAGATTGGCCTGGAACTTACTATGTTATCCAGGCTGGACTTGAACTCATGATCCCCCTGCCTCAGCCTCCTGTGCTGGTTTTACAGTACATGTCCACCATAGCTGATATCTTAGTCATCTGTTTCAGGGCATGTTTCAAAACACAGTCACATCCTGAGATGCTGGGGTTGGAGCTCTAACGTATAAATGTGGGTGGACAAAACTCCAATCTATAATAGCAAATGAATGAACTACTATGCTACTTTTCTTCTGGGAGAGATTAGAGCAGTCAGGAAAATATAGTCAGGAAAGGCAAGCAGCCACATCAGGAGGAAAGGCAAGGGCTTGACATGAGCTGTTGCTCAATTCCCTCTTGGCCAATTCCAAATGTTTTTTCCCCAGCTCTGGCTCTTAACTATTTCCGGAAACGGTTTTATTAACTCTGGCTTGCTGCAGGCTGCAATAGAGCAAACCCTAAACCTGGAGCCAGAAGACCTGGGTTCTGTTCTGCAGGATGACCTTGGGGAAGTCCCATCGTGTGTGTGTGTGTGTGTGTGTGTGTGTGTGTGTGTGTGTGTGTGTGTGTTTTGGGCATAACATACGTGGAGGTCACAGGTCAACCTCAGGTGTTTTCACCAATTTCTGTCTACCTAATTTCTTCAGACAAGGTCTCTCACTGCTCAGCTAAACTGGCTGGATAGTGAGCTTCAGGAATCTTTCCATCTCTGCCTCCCCCACATGAGGAGGCATGCATGGCCACAGCAGGCCTTTTGTGTGGGTGCTGGGGATCTGAACTCAGGTCTTTATGTTTGCATGGGAGGCATTTTACCAACTGAGCCATCCCCCGGTCCCTGGGATGTTTTTATGCTCCAAGAAGACAATAACATCTGTCCTATCTCCCTGTCACCTCCTCTATGGGCAGGGCTGGGGGTGGTATTTAACTTCTTTGACCCTGAACCTTTATCTGGAAGACAGAGATTATTGCAGTTCATATCTCAAGCACACACACACACACACACACACACACACACACACACACACACACCTACCTGCTACCTGGCGTGCATAAGTGATCAACCAGGTATTACCACTGTATGAGCAAAGCACTGTGACATCTGTATTCTAACTGGGACAAGCAAGAAGAGCAGACACAGAAACACTGAGTAGAGGCTTAAACTCTTCACACCTCAACCCTTCAAATCTCAGGATCAGAGAAATACTATGTTATATAAATACTATCTCAGTTAATAATGTGCAGCTTTCTTTCTTTTAGAAAATGAGAAACTGGTGCTGGAAAGATGGCTCCACAGTTAAGAGTTCAAACTGCTCTTTAGGGGACCCAAATTCAGTTCCCAGGACCCATGTCAACATCTCACAACCACCTGTAATTCCAGTTCCAGGGAACACGATACCCTCTTCTGGCCTCTGTGGGTACCTCCACTCACATGTTCACAGCACCCCCATACACACATAATTAAAGATGAATCTTTATCTTTCAGAAATGAAGGAAAATGAGAAATTGGAACTGGGTATGTAGCACACACCTGTAGTCTCAACACTCAGGGGACTGAGGCAGAAGGAATTCGAGTTCAAGGCCAGCCTGGTCTAGATGTGACAAGAACCCTGTCTCCAAGCAAACTAGAGAGAGAGGGGGAGAGAGAGAGAGAGAGAGAGAGAGAGAGAGAGAGAGAGAGAGAGAGAGAGAGAGAGAGAGACTCAGACAGACAGACAGAGACAGACAGACAGAGAGACAGAGACAGAGAAGAAGAGGAAGAGGAAGAGGAAGAAGAGAGGAGAGGAGAGAAGAGAAGATTAAGTTTTTCTGCTGTTCTGGTAACATGGAGTTTACTTGAAAGGGATTGTTGATCCAGCTACTTGAAGCATGGTCCAGGGTATAGAAGAGTTCAGTGGATAAAGGCTTGCCATCCAGGCATGAGGCCTACAGTTTGGATCCCCAGGATCCACATTAAATAGTAGGGTGGGCACAGTGGCCCGTCTATCATCACAGCACTCGGGCTGTAGAGACAGGAGGTCCTGGACAAGCTGGCTAATTAGAATAACCAAACAGAAGTGCTCCTGATACAGGGGAAGATCCTGCCTCAGTAAACAAAATGGAGCGCGATGGAGGAAAACACCAGATGTCAACCTCTGGCCTCTGCACATGTGTGCATACACCACAAACATACACACAAAAACTAAAAGGAAAAATATCAGTGACCCCAAAATGACCAACGCAAGTCATGCAGTCACTGAATGTTCAGGAGTCAAAGTGTTACCCAAGCTGGAATTTTAGATAGACAAAAGGCTCCTGGATGCTCTGGGTGAATTTCAAAGTAAAATTAGTTCACAACAGGCATTTAAGAGAGAGCAAAAAGGCACTGCCCCCAACCCCCAACTCCCTGCCCGCCATCCGGCCCTTTTTGCAGGCAGGAAGTTCATCCCAGGGCCCTGGGGCCCCTCGCAGGGGACATTTCACTCATCTGAGTCCCAACTCTGAGAGGAGCAGAGGCTTGTCCCACCCTCCCAGTCAGGGAGGGCCTTCCTGTTTATCTTTCCAGTGCACGAGATGTGAAACCAGAGCAGAAGCCAAATGACCAGAGCTATCTCCTGGTGCCCATCCCATGCTAAGCATACAGAGAGTGGAGATTTACATTTAAATCAGTGGTTCTCAACCTTCCTGATGCTGTGATCCCTTAACACAGTTCCTTATGTTGTGGTGACTCCCAACCATAAAATTGTTTTCATTGGTACTTCTTAGCTCTAACTTTGGTACTGTTATGAATTATAATTTAAATCTCTGTGTGTTTTGATGGTCTTAGATGACCCTTGTGAAAAGGTCAGTCAACCTCCAAAGGGGTCACGACCCACAGGTTGAGGACATATGATTTAAATGAAGCTTCTATCATGGTCCTGTTGCAGAGAGAACAACTTGTGTGTGTGTGTGTGTGTGTGTGTGTGTGTGTGTGTGTGTGTGTGTGTCTTTTAGACCCAGATCTATCCCGACTAGATAGGCTGTTCTGCAGGTTTTCATTGGCACTGGTGTGGTGGCCAGCAGAAGAGGAAGTTGGTCACTAGGAACTGGTAGAGGTCAGAATTGAAAGAGAAAGAGGACACAGCCACCTTGAAAAGTAGTTTGGCAGTGTCCGGCAGAACTGAATGCACCTCTAGGCCGGTGTTTCTCCGTCCCTCTTATTTTCTTCATTTCACTTGGTTTTGACACAGGTCTTTCTCTGCAGGCCAAGCTGATCTCAAACTCCTGATCCCTCGGCCTCCCTCCCAAGAGCTGGACTGACAAGCAGATGCCCTCACACCCACCATCTCCGCTGCTCAAATACAACCTAAGCTCCTTAGTCCGGTCCATAGCAGAGCTGTGCACTTCAGCATGGCCAACACCCCGAGAAAGCCCTTTCTCTACTTTGGGGGTTCCCCGTACTGTGGGATGTTGAATAGCATCCCTGGACTTACTGTGTCACACCACTCCTAGGAAGACTTGGACATACTTACGCCAAAGATGAACCGAAGCTAGACCAAAGCAAGGACCACTAAAGTCCAACTTGTTAACCGTGAGTTATTGGAGTTACTTTAAGAAGTAGAGTGAGGCATTACTCACAAGAGCAGAGATGAATTAAAGACAGGCTGCATCACCAAAGCCCACACCAACATGGGTGACAACCCACAAAAGCTGGAAACCTGGAACATACTGCAAAACTTGTAGCCAGCTCCACAGGTTGGAGAGTCTCCTCTCTTGAGCAGTGCTTACTGTTTATATTACCTTAGGGATGGAAGGGCCTTGTGGATTTGGTAAGTTTTAGGGACTTCCTGAGACTTTTGAGTTGCTTACTATCAGACTCTTTTTTTTTTTTTTTTTTTTTTTTGGTTTTTCGAGACAGGGTTTCTCTGTGTAGCTTTGCGCCTTTCCTGGAACTCACTTGGTAGCCCAGGCTGGCCTCGAACTCACAGAGATCCACCTACCTCTGCCTCCCGAGTGCTGGGATTAAAGGCGTGCGCCACCACCGCCCGGCACTATCAGACTCTTAACAAGACTCCCTTTAGAGCTTTTTGAGCCTTAGTGAACTTCCCTCCAAAATAGAATACTTCATTTCAGAGAAAACTGCTACACAACAGTCTCCACCTGATAGATGGCAATAGAATCCCCCCTACCCCCACCCCACATGGACATTGCCATGCGACAGCACTGCTATACCTCACAGACATACCATTTATTCAGTGTAACACAGGTTGTGCAGTTCTATTATTTATATGAAGTCGTGTGGGTTGGAGAAGGTAGAGACTGAAAGGGGGGCTTCTGTGGTGAGGGAAGTGTTGGCTGCTGGGTTCAACTTGTAATGGTTATTCCAGCAGTTTTTCCTCAGCACTGTGCATTTTACTGTAATTATGTTAGAATTTAATGATATGCTGGAAGTGAGGTGCATCTGGAAGGGGTTGTTATGCAAAGCCCTCCAGTATACGAGGTGTCTTAGTTACTGTTCCATCGCTATGACAAAACACCATAGCCAAGGCAACTGCTAACAGAAAGGACTTTAATTGGACTTACGGTTTCAGAAGGCTAGAGTCCACGATGGTAGAGCAAAGGCATGGCGGCCGGAACAGCTGAAAATTCACATCTTGATCCACAAGTCGGAGGCAGAGAGTCATTCACACTGATGGCATGGACTTTTGAAATCTCAAAGTCCACCCCTGTGACACACCTCCTCCAACAAGGCTACACCTCCTAATCTTTCCCCAAAAGTTGCATCAGTTGGCACCACGTATTCAAATATATGAGCCTATGGGAGGCATTCTTATTCAAACTACCACACAGGGAAAGTGGGAGGGAAAAGCATGCCATAATGGATCTTTGCATAATGGATCTGTGACATACAGGGATGTGAATGAATATTGCTGTCCAAGTGTGAATTAGTCTTGCTGCAACTGAGTACATCTGACACTCTCCCCCGGGGCTGTGCCCCAAGAAAACATCTACCCATCACTTCCAGAGTACGCTCACTGCAGCCTTTGCTCAGAGGTTGTAGTGGTTTGAATAAGAATGGCCCCCATAGGTTAAAAGATTTGAATGCATAGTCATCAGGGAGTGGACTTGAGAAGCAATAGGAGGTGTGGTCTTGTTGGAGGAGGTGTGGCCTTGTTGGAGGAAGTGTGTCACTGGGGGTGGGCTTTGAGGATTCAAAAGCTCAAGCTAGGCCCAGCGTCTGGTTCTTCCTGCTGCCTACAAATCTGGATGTACTTTTCAGTTATTTCTCCAGCACCATGTCTGCCTGTGTGCCACCATGTCCCACAATGATGATAATGGACTAAACCTCTGAAATTATTAGTCAACTCCAATTAAATGTTGTCCTTTATAACAGTTGCCGTGGTCATTGCTCTTCACAGCGATAGAAACCCTAACTAAGACAGAAGGCGTGCCCCTGAAGAAGACAGCACAATGCTGGCCTGCCCCTTGTACTCTTTCTTCACTTCCTCCTTCCACAAGCAGCTCTGCTCCACCCCAGGCTCCCACCACTGTGATGTACCCCATAACCACAAACTAGAAACAATGGTGCCATCAACCATGAACCAAATCTACCCTTCCTCCTCCTAAGTTATCTCAGAGATGGAAGCCTGTGGTCAACTCCTTGTCAACTAATTTCCTCAACCGTGTGACAAGGACACTGAATACGCCAGCCCTGCGTGGTGCTCAGAGCATCACACCCCTCCTTGATGAAGAGCATGTGGCCTCAGCAAAGGCCACTCCAGGCCTGGCTCTGCTGCTTTCCAGCTCTGTGAGTTGGAGCCAGTTACTTTATTTTTCTGAGCTACTTCCTCTTCTGTCCATCAGCTTCCCATTGCTGTGACAAATACCTATACAATCAGCTCATAGAGGGCAAGGGTTTGTTCTGGCTCACAGATGGAGGCTTCAGCCAATGGTCTATTGGCCCTGTCACTTTTAGGCCTGTGACAAAGCAAAACACTGTCATGAGAGTGTGTTGTGGTGTAAAATCACTCACCTCATGACTGCAACTCAAAAAGAGAGAGAAGGAAGGGCTGAGGTCCCACTGTCTCCTTCCAGGGGACACCCCAATGACCTGAAGACCTCCCGCTAAACTCCACCTCTTAAAGGCCTCACCACTTGCAATAATGCCTCTCTGGGAAGCATACCTTCAACATATGGCCGTGGGGGACACTCGACATGGGAAGTACAATAGTCCCTGTGCTGGGGTGGGCCCAAGTCTGAGTTAGCCAGTCTATGGGGTGTGCCCAAGTCTGAGTTAGCCAGTCTATGGGGTGTGCCCAAGTCTGAGTTAGCCAGTCTATGGAGTGACGGCTGGTAGGCAGGGAGTGTCCAGGCAACAGGCATATTATTAGTCACTCCAGAGACAGGATCTGGGCCCAAGCCCAGTGATTCCTCCCCAGGGGCACATAGAGGCTCTGGGCCAAGTCCTTTCCAACCAGGCTGATGTCAAGAGCTAAATTGGAAAGCAGCATCCTGCCATTGTCCCCATACCACAGTCCCAAGGCAAAGAGATGATGTCATGAAAATGGCCTGTTTTATTCTGAAGCCACAGGCAGAGCTGGGTGGAGAAGAGCCCTCCTAGGGAGCCCCTTCTCCCTTACTCTGGTGCCAAATGAGAAAGCTCTGCCTTAAAAATTTAGGGGGTACCTAATGCTCTCCATTTCCTGCTATATGCCTCTGTATTCTTCAGACTTCTATAATCCCAAATAACAAGAACACTATTTCCATCATGAAAAAACCCACCCTGCACTGGATGGCATTTCTTTAGATACCTGGGGTCAGTTTCTGACTTACCTGGACCCCCTGGCCCTTGGCTTGGCGTTCTGATAACCGTCCAGCAAAATCAGGAGGATCTCTTGAGTTTCCATCATTTGCAGACACTGAGCAGACAGAGGAATTAACACTAGCCCTCAAGTGAGCCTCAGATCTGAAGTACTTAGGGTAATGCTTGACTTGGTGTGACAAAAAACTGACGAAAGCAACTTAGGAAGAAAGGGCTTCTTTTGGCTCACAGTTGGAGGGGACTGTCTGTTCCCTCGTAGCAGGGAAGTCAACGGGAGCTTGTGGCTACAGCTTTCATTGTGTGGACAGTCAGGAAGCAGAGGGCTATGAATGCAGATGCTCAGCTTGTTTCTTCCCTTTCACTCAGCCCAGGACCCCAGCCCATGGGACAGCACTGCCCACATTTGCATTGGGTCTTCCCACCTGATTAACCCTAATCCAGACTTGCCCAGAGATTTGTTTCCATGGTGATTTTAAATCTCATCAAGTTGTCAATCAAGATTAGCTATTACACTGGATAATGAGAAATTCCCCTGGGGCTGGAGAGATGGCTCAGCAGTTAAGAGCACTGACTGCTCTTCCAGAGGACCCAGGTTTAATTTCCAACACCCACATAGTAGCTAACTGAAACTCCAGTTGCAGGGGATCCAACCCCCTCTCAGGTCTCTATGGGCATCAGCCACATAAGTGGTATTCAGGCATACATGCAGGCCAAATACTCATACACATAAATAAAATCAAAATAAAAAAATGCTTGGAACACCATGGTCAGCCCGAGACTTGTAGGTGACTTTGGCCAAAGCCACTGACCACAGTCAAATGTGTCTGGGTGTCAGGGCAGTAGCTAAAGGACTAGTCGCTGGTGAGAGGCCATGGGAGTCAGTGTTCAAGAGCAGAGAGTGGGTGTGTCCTGCCTAGAGCGGCTGATTCTGAGATCAGTGCACCAGCAGGGCTCTGCTGCCATCCAGACCTTCCTGTTTTGATTTCCAGCTGGTACCTCTCTTCTGCTTTGTAGCTCCCAGGAATCTTTCCATAGCAGCTTCTCCATGGACCAGTCAGGCTCTGGTCCTGATACACGTTAGAACTACCTGGAGCTTTAACAAACCCTGGTGCTCAGGTCCAGCCCAGACCAATGGAGCTCAGGCATCACTGTGCAATATATATATATATTTCTTGAGGCTAGAGACGTAGCTCTGTGGAAGAGAACTCATCTAGTATGCAGGCCCTGGCCTTGATCCCCAACACTACACGTTAATTAATTAAAAACCTTACTAAATGTTTCAGTCTGTGCTCAGTTTCTACAACAAAATATTTGAGATGGGATACTTTATAAAGAATACCAGGAGACTGGGGATATGGCTTAAAGGTAAAATGCTTCTGAGAAAGCTCGAGAACCTGAGTTCAGATCCCCAACACCAACAGAAGGCTGGGCATGTAGTGTGTGTCTGTAATATCAGCACTGGAGATGCAGAAACAGGCAGATCTCTGGAACTCCTTGGTCAACCAGACTAACTGAGTAAAACTGGAGCCATCTGGTGAAGTCCTAACACACACACAGGTATACACACACACACACACACACACACACACACACACACACACACACGGGTGTGCGCATGCACATAGATATATACACAGAGACGCATACACACAGATATATACATATATACAAACATATATCTACACATACAAGTACAGACACATACAGAAACACAAACACACACTCCTGCACATACATGTGTACACACACCCATACATTAATACTGAATAGGCACTTGCGGCCCATTCTTTTCTGGGGCACTGTAGATTTCTCCTATGCCAGGACTTTTGATAAAGGGTGGTCAACAGGAAGCACCAAATCAGGGGATTCTCTGCCACTCAGGAACACATGCTGAGCTCATCTGTAGTTGGTGGTTTCCTCCACATTAGGGAAGTGAACAGAGGTGCCCAGGCCTCAGATCTTACATCATGGGTAGCAATACTGCCTGGCCCAGCTTGGTTACCATACAGAACCATGAGAGAGGCCACCATGGTGGTGGTGGTGGTGGTAGCGTTGGTAGCGATAGTGTTATGTGCTTTTGCGTGTGTGTGTGTGTGTGTGTGTGTGTGTGTGTGTGTGTGTGTGTGTATGCACATAGAGGCAGAGGTCAACCTCAGATCATGTTCCTCAGGAGTGGTCCACCTCGTTTACTGAGACAGGGTCTCTCAGTGAGCTGGGGTTGTGAGCATGCATTGCAATTCATCCGGATTACAAGCATTGCCACACCCGGTCTTACATGGGTTCTGGGGAAACTCTGGTCCTCATGCTTATATGGCAGGCACTTTACCAACTTCGGCATCTTCCCAGCCCCTACAGTGGGTTTGAGCAGCTAAATTTTTTAAGGTGTTTTGTTACAAACCTATAAGTAGCAGACACCTCACAGAACACTGGAAGAAGGATCAGTAGGAAAAAGGCTTACTTTTCCTGTTGAGAGGCAAAAAATACATAATTTAGGTTTTGAAAGTCATAAATAATAAAGTCACTTGCCACACATAGATCAGTTTTTGTAGTGCCAAAAGCAGCCACAAATGTGACGTTATGGAACAAGTGTTTCAATAAAACTTTATTTACAGTGACTGGCAGGCCAACTTTTGCCCTCCCTAGAATAGTTGGTGAGTATGTGTGATGTGCATGCATACACATGAGCCTGTACACACGCATCTCCATGGGAAACATGTATATGAATGTGTCGATGTGTCCCTGTCTGGGCTCTGTAAGGAAAAGCAACAAGCTTCACCCAGGCAACATTTCAACACAGTGACCCGAGGACTTCCTGCTTTTGTAGGAAGGAGAAAGGGAGGCGTCAGAACAAGCCAAGAGAAGAACCAGCTGCCGTGTCCTTGTTTGCCTCTGGGTTAAGTCTGGAGGGAAAGAAGGCCAGTGGCTGGGCTACCGTAGGACTAACCACCCACGCTTTCCCATCTGCTGAAGGAGAAATGAAGTCACCCTGGGGGTGGGGGTAGTCAGAAGAAGCTGTAAAAATTAAAAAGGAACTAGGGATCTTTTAAGGAGAGACTTGGGGGAAGGCTGTACACCCTTCCTGCAGGGTGCTTGTGGACACCGCCTGCCTGGTTCATTTTGATCCCCCCCCCTCCCCCTGGGACTCTCAAGGGGTAATTTCCTGCCTGAGTCACTTCTTTGGCTGAGTTTAACGGGCCAGGAATATAGGGGCTGCCAAATGTTCTTTATAGATTCTGCAGATGTGGGTTCAAAACCCTGTGTGTACTTCCTGGGGGCCTATGACCTCATTCTGCTGAGCAAAAGGCTCCCCATCTGTAAAGTGCTGCGGCTCCTAGAACTACCTCCTGGAACTGTTTCAGTAATGAGAATCTGGTATGTTGAATGTTTGTACTCAGAAAGGGTTCCCCAAGATGGCACCCTAAGACAGAACTTTAAGGTGCTTCTGGACTCCAGATTCTAGAGATGCCATCCCTAATACCCCTGGGCTATGCTAGGCTCCTTTCACTTATGATGTCAGAGGAACCGGCTCCTGTGCCTCAAAGCAGACACCTTTATTGGCTCTTGTGTCTGACATCACTCTCTCTCCTTTAGCTTGCTGTAAGCTCCAGGCACAGGAGGTTCTGTCTGCTAACGATTCCATCCCCACCCTCCGCACAGGGCCAGCACATAGTTGACCTTTAATATGTACTTCCTAGCTCCCAAAGAGATCCTCTAATCCATGGTTCTCAGCCTTCCTAATGCTACAACCCTTTAAGACAGTTCCTCGTGTTGTGGTGACCCCCAACTATAAAATTATTTTCACTGCTACTTCATAACTGTAATTTTGCTGCTGTTATGGATCCTAATGTAAATATTTGTGTTTTCCAATGGTCTTAGATGACCTCCATGAAAGGGTCATTCGAGTCACAAAGGGGTCATGATCCACAGAGCTTCCCTAATGGGAGGCATCCTGATGCATCAGTTAGGTTAGGTTAGATCAGGCCGTGCTGCAGGAACAAGGAACCCCAGCATTTAGCTTCAGAAGCCTGACATCACAAAGGCCCGTAGATAGATTTCTCTTTGGGCTGCCAGCTCACAAAAAAAAAAAAAAAAAAAAAAACCAGGATGGACACTTATTAACTATGGAAGCTCAGCCTATAGCTTAGGCTTGTCCCACTACCTTGTATAATTTAAATTAACCCATTTCTATACATCTATGTGCTGCCACGTGACTCATGGCTTTTACCTCTCCTCCTGCATGTCTTGCTCCCTCTGAGCCCAGCTGGTGACTCCCCCTTTCTTCCTCCCAGAGCTCTCTCTGTCCAGAAGTCCCAGCTATACTTCCTGCCTAGCTATTGACCATTTAGCTTTTTGCTAAATCAATCACAGTGACATATCTTTTACACAGTGTAATCAAATATCTCGCAACAAAGGCTGACTTCTTAATCATCTAGATATAATTCTGGTGTCCCTTATGGGCAGTAATTATGTGTTAATGACTCAGTTGCAATTTGGGATGCTGTCATTGTAACTGGTCACTTTTATTGTCCCTGCAGGACCATGCACAAGTCTATTCTGCTCCCTGCCCATTGGACACAACTGGTCCCTTGGCCCTGTGCACCTGCAGGGGGACCAGGAAGTAGAGGGTTGCTCATAGCTAGTGAGCATGTGGAAGTGCTTCTGCACTTAGAGGGCTCAGACTCCAAGACTGGTTTCATGTGTCTGTGAATACAAAGAGGAAGTCCCAATGCTCGCTGAAGACCTGGAAAGTACAGATCACTACTAATGAGACTGCTTCTGAAAACCAGGTCAAATTGCACCACAGAATCCTTGTATGATCAGCTCTAAGACCCACTCCAAGAACCAAAACTGTGGGTGCTTGGGCCCTCTGTATATAATAGTAGAAAAAAAATGGACACTGTAGCTTGCACCTGTAATCCTGGTACCCGGGAGATGGAATTCCATTCAGGTGAGCTGGAGCTACAGAGTGAGATCCTGTCTCCAAACCTTTGAAAGTCTCCCATGATCTTTAAATCCATGTGTGCCATGGCACATGTAGAGGTCAGAGAACAATGTTCAGAAGAAAGCTCCTTCTGGGTACCAGGGATGAGCTCAGCTTGGCCAACTAAGCATCTTTATCATATGAGCCATCTAGCCAGCCCCAGATGTAATTTTTTAAATTTATTATTATTGTGTGTATGATATGTGCATGTATGTATGCCTGTGGGTATGAACATGCCACAGTGTGTATATGAAGATCAGAGGGCAACTCTTGGGAGTCAGTTCCCATCAGACTTTCTGGGCAAGTGTTTTTACCGGCTGAGCCATCTTGCTGGCCTCTGGACTCAGTTGCTGTCTTTCCCCTGAATCTTTGATCCGTGGTTGGTTGAAACCATAGACGTGCAAGCCATGGATATGGAAAGTTGCCTTTATCCATGTGACATCTGAGACATGTGAGGCAGAGTCTTCAGTCTGCAGTTTCTTGCCCCGTGGGATCCGGAAGGGCGCTCATCGCCAGCACCACGGCCATTTGTCTCCACAGTTGAAATGTTTTGACACTTTCATTTTGATAAGGTATTGCCAGCCACTCACAGGAGGCCTAGTGCCTAATCTGAAGTAACCGACGACTACATAAACCATGAAGACAAGAATCTCTGAAGAGATTAGCTCCTTAAAAGCTTTCCGTCGGGTGTGGAAGGCAGAGGGACTCTTTGGGTCTTTCCCCCTGGCTTCAATGGAAGGTGACTCAATGGACTTGAATTTCTTCTTCAGGGCCAGCTCAGAGTCACTGCACCGAGAGAGGGTTCGAGGAAGAAACTGAGGTAAATGGTGGCTAGGAGCCGGGCAGCTGGTTCTGTTGTTGAAGTGTTTGCCTTGGATTCAGGAGAACCTGAGTGCTGTCACCAGGACCCATGTTAAAAAGCCATAGGTGGTGGCACATGCTTGTATATCGGTACTGGGGAGGCGGGTAGGAGGAGGCAGATTCCAGGGGCTAGGTGGCCAGTCAGCTTAGCTAACCTGGTGAGTTCCAGGCTATTGGGAAACTACGTTTAAAACAAAGCAAAGCAAAACAAAAAAAAACAAAAAACAGACAGACAAACCAAAACCCAAAACCAAACCAAACCAAAATCACATGGTGGAGAGAGTTTGAAAACTTTATACCTAAGGTTCATTTCTGGCTGCCACATGCACTTGCACACTCATGCACACACGTGTGGATAAAACCATTGGATGTTCATGGAAGGAGCCAACATTCTGTGAAGACAGGCTATAGCTATTGCACTTGGATCTTAAGTGTCTCACCCTGAAGACCATGTGTCAAAGATGATTTGGTTCCCGGCCCATGGTGCCATTGGAGGGAGGCAGGCATTGAACCTTCGGACAGGTAGTGGGAGGAAGTTAGGTCATGTTGGGGCGGCATATCATTGAAGGGAATCTCAACCCTATCTCTTCCTTGACGCTCCCCAATGGCAGTGAGGTCAGGAGCAATGGAGCCAACTGCCCATGGGCTGAACCCTCTAAAACTGTCCAAATAAACCATTCTTTCTTAACACTTGATTATGTCTGATGTTTTATCAATGGCAGAAAGCAGTAGCGTCTGGCTGTCTCCTGGATGGTAGGTTATAGAAGAAGGGTAGTGTCTTTCAGATATAGACGCTTTTCTCTGTTTCATTGTGACTCTGACACCTTAACAAAATTGTCTCTGTCTTCCTGGGGTTAGAGAAAGGGAAAGTGTCTGCAAAGTTAAGCCCCGTGCCTGCTCAGAAATGATGCTAAGTCCGTGTCTCTCAGCCAAAGATTCCTGTCCATTATCACCACTGCTGTTACCCTTCACCTATCTGTCTCTGCCAGGAAGCAGATGTGACAAACACCAACTGGTTCCATAAGACCTGACATAGACATCACAGGCAGAAGGTTCTAGAAAGGCCAACAGACAGAAGCCAGTGATTAATAACCCTAGTAAATTCATTCACAGAGTTCTAAAAAGGGTCCTTGCTTGGGCTGCACGCTCTGATGTTCTGATCTCACTGTTGTAGGCTGGGACCCCAAGCTTGGGTATTTTTGCAAAGTCCCTGCTGTGTCCTAAGAAAGCCAGGACTGAGAGAATTGAGAACCTGAGCCTTGCACCCTGAACTCTAGTGAGGACAACTGGAGAGCATTTGGTGAGAAGATGAGGCATTGTGGAAGTAGGTGAACCTCTTACTGGATAGACCTCATTTCTAGGGACAACTACAGTAAATGTTCAAAACTTCAGAGTCAGCCCTGGTCCCACCCCGAAGGAAATTTGGTGACGGGGAGACATGGGCTGAGTGCTTGAGGGGGACCCCCTCTTGTAAGCTGACCTTTTGCTTGTTTCAAAAATCTGGTGTGCAGATCCTAAGGGCAGACCGCTATCATCTGACTCACACTTGTTGGTGTTCATTCATTGTTCCCAGCGCCGCTATCAAGGGATGTGTGTTTCACTCTCATGTTGAATATGGGGCGGGAGTGATATTTTTTTTAATTAATGAAATAATAATCATAATCATCACCATCATCATTGTCATGAGTGGACAGTGACCCTGAGACCAGACACATCTGTGTATTTATTGCATGCTAACTTGGGACAGTCTAAATCAAGTAGATATGAAATGGTGACTTCCTCTACTGCTCCCTTTTCTGATAGACTCTTCTGGAATTTGTTTCTAGGGCTGACTTGGTTAGTGGCAGATTCTGTGGGTGGCTTATTTATTCACGGATACCCACCCATTTGCCCTTCCCAGCTTCCCGTGTAAATAGGTCATGTGATTGGACTCTATCCAATAGGAAGAGAGAAGTCCGTTGCTTTCCAGAGTCAGGTCTCTCTCCTCTCTCTGAGCAAGTTAGCTGTAGGAAAAGAAAGTGGTCACCGCAGAATCTTGACATACACTGCATCAAGATAAAAGCACAGCCACCTGGAAAGCCAAAGCAAAAGATCCACGGATCCTGAATCATCCCTCAACTGTGGGACCCTTACACCCAGGCTTTTAGAAGGGGGTGGGGTTTCAAATCATTATTTGTTGATGTCACTGTGGGTCAGGCTTTTATAAACTGTGTTCCTAACGCGCACCTTTTCCTCCATGTCCTTCTGGAATGGCTTGGATCTTAATGTCTCCCTAAGTCCCTACAGTAGAGGCTTGCTCCTCAGGCTGTGGTGCTATCGGGAGATAGCAGAGCCTTTGGGAGTTGGGCCACAGAGGAAGGAGGCCAGGTCATTGAGAGCAGGTGCTGGGGCTCCCAGCTCCTTCCTCTGGTTGCTTCCTGGTGACTGAAGTGATCAGTTTTCCTCCGCCACACGGTTCCCTCCCTGGTGGTGCTTGATGTCCTCTTCTGCAGCTAGCTCAACCTCCCTGGCTTGGCTAATGCCTACCTGTCTTTAGATCGCTACTTAGAAGCCACCTCTTCCAAGCAGCCCTCCTGGAAATCCCTATGTTCTAGGAGGCTTCTCTCTTGTGAGTTTCATTGCCTTCCCTGCCCAGGACCCTAGTCCCCAACAGCCCGTCTATGAACTTGGGAGAGGCGGTGTGTGTCTGCCTGCTCAGGGCTGTTTTCAGTGCCCTGGGACGTTACTACTTTAATTGAAAACCAAGTGAAACACACTCATCAGCTTTCCCAGAGGCTTAACAACTGATGCTTAGTCAGCGGCAGCTGCAGCCTTCCTTCAGGCCTAGCTGGCTGAGATGTGGACCACCCAACAGTCTCCAAGAATCCATCTCAGGCTAAGCCGGCTGATTTTCAATGTTAGCAGTTAACCATGTCAAGAGGGCCCCAGGCCCAGGCAGTTCCTGGGCGAAATGTTTGAACTATGAATTAGCCACAGGCCAATACTTGAATTGTGTTGGAAGGGGGATGGTGGGGACAGAGAGGAAGGGCAGGGCAGAGAGTTCTAGGCAGGGAAAGAAAGGAAGACAGAATTCCAGGCTGCACACCTGCAGGGCATCTTCTCCCACCTGGGCAAACAGTCCTTTCCAGTAGGATCAAGAGACAGAGTTCCAGAAAAGCCTCTGAGGTGGGCTGGAGAGATGGCTCAGCTGGTAAGGTGACTGCCACCCGAGCAGGAGGACCTGAGTTTATAACACTCAGAACCACCCCCCTCAACACTCACACGAGAGAGAGAGAGAGAGAGAGAGAGAGAGAGAGAGAGAGAGAGAGAGAGAGAGAGAGAGAGAGAGAGACAGATGTGACAATGCACGATTGTGACCCCAGCACTGGGAAGGTGTAGACAGATCCCTGAGGTTCACTGACCAGCTAGTGAGTTCTAGCTTGGTGAGTTCTGGAACAGTGGGAGACCCTGCTTCAAAACAAACAAACAAACAAAAGTGGGAAGTGACCCAAGACACTCAGCATCGACCTCTGGCCTCCATATATGCACACAGGAGAGTGCAGTCACACCTGCACACACAAGGGAAGTGGGCAGCTCACATGAGCATGCCAACGTGCACACACACACACACACACACACACACACACACACACATATGCAGGATGGGGGGGAAGCAGAGGGAGGGGGCAACTGATGTAAAACAACTGAGGTTTGTGCAAAGAAGTTCAATCCCGTGCAGGCACAGGCACCAGCACCCTCCCCGCTGGGGTCCCCAAAGCCCACACACGTAGTCCAGCAGTTTCCATGAGTCCCTTTATTGATACAGCAAAATGGGAAAGAACGAGGTCCCCTAGTGACCCACAGGATCGAAAGTGCAAATTTACTCCAACTTCGAATGAAGATGAGCTTGACGGGCCTTGGCCGCTGGGACCATGGACACTGCGTGATTAAGACATCCTTAATCATACAGCTATGATAGCAGCCAGCCAGGTCTGGTTAACTCTTTGGTCTTTTTTATTGGAACAAACTTAGGCTGTAACTGAGACCCTCAAACTGTATCCCGATGTGCAGTTTGGGGTCAGAAGGCACATTTAAAAACAGCCAGTGCTGGAATGCTTCAAGTCAAGTGACTAAGTAAAGGCAACTTTTTCTTTGGCAAAAGGTGCTAAAATATTCCCGAATATCCAATACTTCCAGAACCGGATTCCATATCAGTTAGCTGCAGGTCTTATTCTATTTTCTCTGTGTACATGATCTGGAATTGTCACCCTCTCTTGACTTACACTAGCATTATTCCCACCCCACCATGTGCCATAAAAAATAAATAGATGTGTTACAGACAAGCAATTGAAGAAGAAAAAACTAAGACACACCACAGGGGTAACACTGAACCAGTTTCCCTCGAGAGGGATATCAGAAATGTGGGTGAGGTTCATTTTCTCCACGTGGGGGAAACTTTTCTTTGTGTAGACATGGGAAAAACCTCTTCATCAAGGTCAAAGCCAGGAAGCTGAGTTCTGTGGAAAACATGACTTCCTCTGGGAGGTGACAAGAGATGCTTTGGAAGCATGCTCAGCTGCTGGTAATTTTGGTGGGAGACACTGAGTCAGAAAGGGATAGAAACGTTGGAAGTAAAGTCTGCCAGTGTTCTTGGAGGTGGGAATAGCACAAAGCCATGGAATTTAGCCCAAAGATGGAGCACTGGCTGTTTGTGTTGTTGTTTTTGTCTTGCTGGTGTTTAACGCCTTCAGTCAACGTTGTGAAGTCCCAGGCTAGGTTACCATGGACAACAACCAAAACAATTAATTTTCATATAAGAGCCAAAGACGAAGGACTTATTCTGCAATCCTGCCTGATTGCTCTGCAAACTGCAGCCAGGCAAGAAGTTGACCCCAAATCACCAGCAAAGAAAATCCAGAAACAGCCCCAAGTCTTTCAGTTGGGATTCTGACTGGAGAGCCAGGCTTGCATGGGAGCCCTACCAGAAACTGGGGATAAATGTTATCTGTGGCTGTGTTAATTTTTTCTGTTGTTATTCCTATAATAAAGCTTAACTCTGAGAGATAAAGTAGAAATGAACTAGCACACCCCCACCTATATATAAGCATCATCTCCGTGGCAAAGAACATAACCTTATGTATACTTGGTAGAAGTCTAACTGTATAAGGCAAGGGGTCGCAAACTGGTGGCCTCAGGTTCAACCAAATTTCTGCTCATTTGGTAGTTTTAGACATTTTAAATTACTTCTTAAATTAAAAACCAGTGAACCTCAGTATTTCCATTTGAAATACCCACTCCTAGCCCCACCTTTTCTTTTCCTGCCTTGAGCTGAGCCATGGCAGCCCTCTCTAAGGTAGGCACAGTCCCCACCACCCTCCCCACTCTTATTTATTTCCCTTTCTTTAGGCTACCGAGTTTGTGACTCCTGGCTGGAAATATCACATACCTAAAAACACATTTCCTCACCTAAAACTCTCTCACACCCTCGGGGGATCTTTACCTGTCTCCCCCCACCCATTTCTTTCGTGCACATCCATCTTAAGTCCCCATTCCCCAAATCCTCAGAGAATATTTGCATTCACTCAAACTGTCCTCTCTTTCCACTCCAACTTCATTTTGCAAAACATATTTTCTCCCAGCCCACGAACATTCCAGGAAGGCTCCGAGCCGGGCAGTGGGAGTTTCTGAAGTGTCTGGCTGCAAAAAGGGCTGAGTCATCTTCCTCAAAACATTTTCTTCGGGCACTGGCTAAACAACTCTTTATCTTCTGGTAGAGCCATCTTATATGAGAATATTGGCATATATGACTCTCCAGTACCAAATATACACCAAAAATGTGTACACATCAAATAGAGGCTGTGACAGTGGCTAGAACGAAATGCAGCACTGAGCTGAATTTAAAGCCTCGGGCAGCTACCATAACAGCCGTATTATTGCATCTGTACACAGTACATGTTTCAGATCACTAAACATTGATCAAAATTGATCGAAATCTCTTAAGTTTTGGTTGCCACATATCAAGAACAACTGTTCAGCATGGCATTTAAATAAAACATTAATATTTTTTTAGTTTACAAACACAATGCCCATTAATTTAATAATAATAATAATATAATAATAATAAAATTTAAAAACTTTGAGGATGGATGAAGTTTTGGTTAATTAACCAGAAAAAATAAAAATAACGGAAAACACCTACAAGAAAGATATTTATACAAGCTATTTATATTTATAACAATAACCAGATTTATACTTTAAAATCAAGATTTTTTTTAAAAAAGGAATCTAATAATTGGAAAATTGCCTCATTGTCCCCTATTCCAACTTAATGACTATAGAGGAATCAACAGGCTGAGTATGGAAATCATGTATGTAGTATACACACAGACACACACACACAGACACACACACACAGACACACACACACAGACACAGACACACACACACACACAATCTTCCCTTGGCATTGACTTTCTAAAGTAATTAAAATAAAACCCATTGTGCAGTTTCTACCCTTGCAAGAGGCTGGCGGAAGAACCCCTGCATCCAATGCCGTACCTTAGAACCAAATATTGGCCTCAAAAAAACTAGGAAGGACTTTGGGGTATCAAGAGGAATGGTCCCCGAAACAACTCAATGAGACAGCTGTTTCTTGACACTTTCGGTCCACAGCTGCAAAGGGCACAAGAAGCCTACACAGCTCTAATGAGAAGTTCCCTACAATCTATTCCCATGGATTTGCCAACAGCGCCCTAAAGAAAGGGGGTTTTGCAGAGCTCCCTCCAGATAGCTAGGGGATTAAACAATGGCTTTATTCATGTGACTATTTTTGTCTTCCAACCTTCACTTTAGAGTCTAAGGGAGCAGATCTTTACTGCTTAAAAAAAGAAAATCCCTAAGTTTATTGCTGAGACTGGCCGCACTTCCCACTAGGAGAGAGGAAGGTGGAACATTCTGAAATTGAACTGCTCTTCGTAGCTGTCAGGCAGCCCGGAGGATGAGAGGCCCTGGAGAATGGGCTCTTCCCAACTGCAAGACGCACCCAGCCTGGGGACGCTCAGCGGGAAGAGCAGAGCACTGTATGGCCAGCTCTCCCATTTCTCCCTCAGTTCCTGTGGCCCACCTCTTCTGCGCACTGGTGTCAAGTGACAGGTCTCCAAGCGCATACTGCAAGCTACTCTTTCACAGGTCATAAGCAGAAGCAAGAGCTGGCCTTCAAGACTGTGTAAGGTTGTCGGGACAATCAAGAACCTTCCAACCTCTAACCCAACACTAGGTATCACCGAAGCCTAACCCTTACCAGGCAGATTGCCAAGCATTTTCTCCTAGGTTCTTAAACTCTGACACAAGCCTGCAGCGCCATGGGCTCAGAAGCTTTGAAACAAAGGCGGGTTGTGTCCAGCTGACTGGGAGCCTTAGGCAGGATCTTTTTCAAGACTTAGGTTTCACACTTTTGCCAGACCTGTCTTAATTAAGTATCCTTTCCCTCTGCATTGTGCCTGGATCAAATGAACAGGTGCCGAGTGTCGCTGCAAATCCTCACCTGTGACCTGGAGAGTGGTGAACAGTGGGGGCTGGCTGCTTTACAGAGCGTTGGTCTTTCTAACGACTGCATGTAGCATCCTCTGAATAGCCCCTGGTTCCAACCACCACCGGACAAGAGAACCACTGGACATAAAGTGTTGCTTGCTCTGAAAGTCGCCAACCAGCTCCCAACCACCTCTTAGCACAAGTCACTCAATTTATAGCCATTCCATTACTCTTGCTGAACAAACTTGTGATTGCACCATTAAAAAGGCATGAATGCTCATGGGAATGGCTAAATTATGACTCTGGAACACTAACAGCTGGACTAGAATTTCAATTCCAGTTGTGGACAAGGACTTTTCTCCCCTTTAAAAACAAGACTAGGAGGCCCAAGGATGTGTAGCTCTGTTGTAGAGTACCTACCTAGCATACACAAGGCCCAGGATTCCAGCCCCATAACTTAAACAAACATACAACACCCCTCCAAAAACAGGGGAACCTAGTTGAGGACCTGGTATCTAACAAATCATGATTGTGCCTTTTGGGAGCAGAGAGATCTTTGTGTATAAGACCACCCAGGACACTCTAATGGGCCTGCAGGAGATGCCACGGCTATCTTGAGTCATTGCGTCTAGGGCAGAACATTCATGCCACCAGAGCCTTTAATACCCTCCAAATTTCCCAACACTTTCTGCAGCTCATCTCAAATTTAACTGCCATCCTCACTCCCATCCTGTGGGAAAGAGGCATTTGGTCGGGTGGAGTGTAATCAGGGTTCATCTTCCGGGAAGCCCTGGATGCGTGGACTCCGGGTTGAGGGGCACCTGGCAAGGTAGCGGGGGCCACCGTAGGCCCGGAGAAGCTGGGGCAACCTTCGCCAGGTGGTCAGCAACCGCGCTGCTGCGAGCTCCCGGGCACGCGGGTCGAAAGGTGCCAGGAGGTCAACCGGAGAGGCCTCGCGCAACGCTTTGGGCAGGGGACCCACTTCGGCAGCTGCCCCACTTGGGCCCAGGACACAGTGGAAGAGGTCTCGGCGTCGCAGCAGGCAGTCCCTAAGGAACTTCACTAGCTTCTCCAAGCACTCACTCAGGTGTGCCTCGTCCCAGCTGTGCATGGGGCCGCCCTCATTCAGAAGCACCGCCAACAACACCGTTTTGAGCACGTAGGAGGACAGGATGCGTCCCCATTGGGTAGCAGCCGCAGGGTCCAGCCCGCGGGCACCCAGGTCTCGAAGAGCCTTAAGCAGCTGCAGGCACTTGAGGTAGCAGGCACCTGGAGGCGCCCGTTCCTGAAGACAGCCCAGCAATTTCTGCTCCTGGCGTGCTGTATTCACACCCCACAGTGCCTCTGAGCGCAGGCCACCCGGGAGCTCTGACAGGGCCCCACTGGGTGAGGGTGGTGGTGGCGGTGCCACAAGGAAGACGCCATCGCCCAGATGGACAGCGGGGATGAGGCGCACGGCCATGGAAAGGCGACAGCAGCCGTAGTCCGTGCGGCAAGGAAGGATATGGAGGATGGGAGGCTGCTCCAGACCACCTGGGGTCAGGCTGACCCGACAGCGACCTTCCAGGCTGTAGCGCACAGTGGCCAAGGAGCGCTGGAGGTGCGCCTGGAACCATCGCAGCACCAGGGTAGCCGAGAGGTGGCGCCGGCCCTGCACATCCACACAGAACCCTTCAGCGAAGGGCTTGCAGTCCCGATGCCACTGGCCCGTCGAGGTCCCCGACGGCGAGGGCGGTGCCTTGAGGGCACACACGAAGCAACTGCGGAAGGCGGGGGCCAGTGTGGGCTCTGTCCCCAGACTCCGTGGCTCCAGCGCCACCTGCGGCGGGAGGCGCAGTGGCACCAACACGTCGAAGCTGTCCGGCCGGCGGATTTTATGCTGCTCGTAGGCGCTGCCCACTTGGATGAAATCACCCCGGAAGGCCAAGGCCAGTGCTCCCCCGGTGATGGGGCCGGGAGACCCTCGGGCCCGGCCAGCCTGCACCAGTTCACCCACGATCCGGCTCACGTGGGCCTTGCTGTGACCTAGCACATGCGGCGACAGGCGCACCTCGTGCTCATAGTAACTCTCCAACAAGATGCTCAGGTCTGGCTCTTGCAAAGGTCTGGCTGAAAAGTTGGTGTGGCCACACGGGCGGGAAGAGCCTGGCAAGAGGTGCTGGCGGATGGTGTGGCGACATCGTAGGAGGATGTAGCCAAGGATAAGAAGGATAGCCACCTTGAGCAGCGGGAAGCCGCTGTCTGCGCCGTCGGGGGGCTCGGCCCGGGCGCCCTCGCTGCTGCGCAGGGCATGATAGAGGCACACCAGAGCCGTGCACAGCCCGGTCACCACCGGCCAGAAGACCTTCAGGTTGAGCGTGTACCGCACGGACATGCCGGGAGCCCGGGCGGCCCAGGGCACAAGCCCGGGTGATGTCCCCTGCCCAGCATGCGCGCAGCGCCCCGGCGGCCCCGCGGCCCCCGTGTCCTTGGCCTTGGAGGCGGCTCCCCGCTCGCAGCGCCGGGGCCAGCAGCCCCGCTGCTCTGCCTCCTCTCCCAGCTCAAGTTCCCCTTCCAGGAGCCGCCCGCGCAGCACACTCCGGCCCCTGGCCGCGCCCTGTCCCCGTCCAGCTCAGTCCCCGCCGCGCTGCCCTCGCCAGCTTCTGCTCCGGACTCCTACCCTACCCTGGGCGGCCCTCCTGGCTCGGTAGCCGCTGCACACGGAGGCGATGGGCCGAGTTACTCCGGCCCCCGAATTTTCTTCTTTCGGAGGGGAAGGCCGCGCGGGGCAGCCGGGAGGAAATGCCTGAGTCTGGAGCCTCGCGGGGAGGGCGGCCCCCTCCCGGCCTCCGCCTGGATCGACGCCGGGTGGCCAGAGGGACTTCGGGACGTGCGGGAGACTGCACTCCCGAGGGCTACTCCCAGGCCCCCTCCTGGAAGGCAGAAGAGGGAAGGCCTGGTTCCGGGGCGGCGGCTGCATCGGATCCCGCAGTTACTGGGAAGTTGGCGGAGGAAGGCTCGCAGCCCCACCGCTCGGCCCTCCCTTCGCCCGGCCCCACCCCCCCGCGTCCCGCTTGCGGCGTGGCAGGCCCGGGCGGAAGTGGCCTCTAGCTGTCTGAGGCTGTGCTTTCCTGCAAACCCACTTTCGGTGAGCACCTACTAAGCACTAGGCAGAAGCCTAAAGGCTGGGGATGCAGTTGACAGCGTGGAGGATGCTTTCCTGCCAGCGTTTCAAGCTTACAGCCTTGTAAAAAGGGACCATGAGCAGAAAGGTGTTGATGACCACCTCTGACCCCTGTACTCCGGAGGTTGGGGTCGTGAGTTCAAGGCTGCCCTGGGCTAAATAGGGAGACCCTGTCTCAAAAACAAAGACCCCACAGGCAGATGTTCTGAAAGGAAGCTGATGGAAGGAGTACTGGGTGATCCCCTAAAGTCCTGCCCAAACCATGGGGTGGCTGAGGGGGTGGTGTTGAGCTCAAGACCTGGTAGAGCTGGAGCGAGGAGATAATGATGGTTTTTACAGGGCTAGAGTCAGGCTTAATGCCCAGACTCACCAACTGAGTTTGATTCTGGAACCTACGGGAGGGAGAGAGGTACTCCCACAGTTACCCTCTGAGCTCCTCATGTATGCAAACACATGCATACAAACACATGTAGACAAACACACTCACACATGTTTTTAAGAAGAAAAAAACAGTGCTTTTATTTTGCAAAGGACTTATGCCTGCATTAGTCACACGGTCCAAATTCTCTCTGCACGTTAATGCTAATACATACTGGTTAGACATTAGCACTAATATCTCTTGCTAATGAGTAGGAGTATCTTCGCTGCTTTTCCTATAGGGAAGCTAGGGCCCAGGCAGGTTCTGAAGATCACCTGGGGTCATACAGCCTTTGCAGAGCTGTGCCTTGAACTCAGGTGCTTACATCTGGAAGACCCAGAGGGCAGGATGCCCAGGGAAGAATCCCACGGGTCTCTTTTCATCCTCTGGGCATTTTTCTGAGCCCCTCCAGGACTCGGCTGGAACCTGGAAAGCCTGTGCTTTTTCATAACACGGATATTCCCAGAAGCAATCTGAATTTATTTGAATAGTCATCTGTATTTGTTCACACTTAATCACACCTTGCTGCTGTGTAAGGAGAGCGAGGGTAAATGCATTAAAGCATATGAGCCTAGCCGTGGTCTGGAACCAGGACAGAGAGTCAGTCCTCCTAGCATTAGAGCAGGAGATCTTGATTGTACCAGTTAGTGCTAAGCAGAAGAGTGTGTGTGTGTGTGTGTGTGTGTGTGTGTGTGTGTGTGTGCATGTGTGTTGCTTACTCACATGCACACTCACATGCATATATGAAGGCTATAAGTCAACTTTGGGTGCTATTCCCGGGGTCCACCTTGGTTTTGAGACAGGGTCTCTCACTGGGGCCCAAGGTTGCTGATTCAGCAGGCCAGTGAGCTCCCAGGGTTGGATTTATTTCCATCTCCTGGGTGCTGGGACTACAAGTGAGTGCCGTCACAGCCAGTCCCTCCACATCTGCCTCCCTACAGTGGTTCTGGGGATGGAACTAGGGTCTTCATGCGTGTGAAACAAGTGTTTTGTTGACTGAGCCCTTTCCCCAGCCTCTTGACCTATTTTAGATCCCATCTGTGCTGGTACTGGAGTCTGGGAGGATTCCCAGGGAGCTGCTGGTCTTCAGTCCATGCTGGAATTCCAAAAAAGTAGGTTCCACATCAGTGAAGGGCTGCTTCAGCAGCAGTAACTGAGAATGGATGAATTTGCCATCAAGAGTGAGGACAGGCCGGGCGGTGGTGGCGCACGCCTTTAATCCCAGCACTCGGGAGGCAGAGCCAGGCGGATCTCTGTGAGTTCGAGGCCAGCCTGGGCTACCAAGTGAGTTCCAGGAAAAGGCGCAAAGCTACACAGAGAAACCCTGTCTCGAAAAACCAAAAAAAAAAAAAAAAAAAAAGAGTGAGGACAAAGCTTCCCTCTTCTAGGTCCTTTTATTTGGGATGCCACCAGAATCTGAGGCCCAGATTTAGGGTGAATAGTCCCACTTCAAATGATCCAATCAAGAAAATCCCTCATGGAGGTGCCCATGTTGTTTCCAGATGTAGTCAAGATGACAACCAAGATTGGCCATCATACACTCAGCCCCTGACAAGTCACATCGCCTGTGCCATCCTTAATTTCCAAATGAAAACAATAACTAGGTCATAATTTTGCCAAACATGATGTAACTAGCCACATACAATCACTAACGCAGTATATATTTTGGAATAGGTGGCAATGTCCCTTGAGGAATGCTTAGTCTTTTAGTGTCTCATGACTTAAATAGGATAATAATCATTGGTATTATCTCAACCTATATTATAGTACATGATAGAGAAACAGAAGAAAGTGAAAATATCTACTTAATGTATTTTTTCATATGCACAAACACATTAACAAAAAATACGACAGAAACACTCATATTAATTATAATCCTCTTGTCTGCAACTGGTCACGTGGCCTTAGCTGGTATTCATAATTATCTTTTTCTATTGCCCATTCTGTATTTCCTCCACCCTCAGCAAACACCTTAGCAGATCTTGGCTCTTTTCCTGAACGAGTGACCCATACCTTCATTCCTGGAGAATGGTACCATATCTGGGGCTCAGTGTTGGTCTCTGTTGTTGGCAGATCTGGCAGTTTTGGCGAGTGGAAGTTGCTGAGCCCATGCATAACCTGCATCTCCACCACCACATCCATTTTATTCATGGGCCTATTGGGCAATGAGAGGGATGAAAAGAGGCAGACTGTCCACAGAGTAAGTATTAGGTGAGAGGTTACAGAGGAGCTAACAAGCTGAAAGGGACAGAAACTAGACACGGTTTAAGGAAAACATGTTGTATCATGTTAATAGAGGAATCCATGGTGAACCTACTTCAAGTTCAGCTGGATCTAGGTCCAATAATTCCTTGCGTACCTGCTTTCCATCTGCCTCTTAACTCTGGTTTCTCCTAAATGGACTGTGCTTTGATAGGTCACCTCTATATGCCATGACTAGCCTAGCCTCATTTTTCTGGAGGAGAGTCTTCTTTTCCCAAAAGTTGTAATCCATGCTATGCCTCGGGGTAGTGTCAGGCCATGTGTGAAAAGTGACCAAGTAGGAAAAGGCATTGATGGCCCCCCGCTGGGTTGTGTTTCCCATCTCCAAATTCTATGTTGAAACCCAGCCTCCAAGGTGACGGAATTTGGAGATAGGGCTTTGGGTTTCACTAAGGTTAAATGAGGTTGTAAAGATGGGGCCCTAATCTGATAGCACCTATGGCCTTGTGAAGAGACACACATGCCTGGCTGCACACACCAGCCTGGCTGCACACACTCACCAAGGAAAGATCATGGGAACACAGGGAGAGGTGTCCACCTCCAAGCTGGGAAAGCAGCCCTCCTCAGAAGCCGAACCCGGGCAGAAGTCCATCCTTCACCTCCCAGCCTCCAGCCCCAGGAGCAGATAAAGTCCCATTGTTTAAGTCACTCAACCTGTGATATTTGCCATCAGTCCAAGCTGACTAATACACTGGGTACCCAGCCCTGGGAACAGGACACAGACAGGGTCACTGTGGCAGAGGTGTTCCCCCAGAGAAAGTCACAGTGCTGAAGGAAGAGGGATGGGGAAGAGCAGAGGCTGCCCTGTGTATGTCTTAACCTTGTTTTGCTCTGGTCATCACATCTCTAGAGTAGGGAGGGGTTGTGACACTTACTAGATAATTAATTTTCCCCTATTAGATATGGTGGCACACTATCTCCTACCACCCAAATAATGGCCACACCGTAGCTCAGAGGTTGGCAAACACTTTGTGAGGACCCACCCTGTGAATAGTTTCAGATCATGAGCCAGACTTCAGCTGCTCAGGTCTGCTCAGTAGCCCCAGTCAGGCTCTGTTCACTTCCTGGGACCACCAGAACAAAGTCATCATACAGAGTGTCTTAAACATGAGACTACCAGGCATGGTGACAGCAACCTGTAATCCTGATACTCAGAAAATTGAGGCAGGAGGATCATAAACTCAAGGCCAGCCTGGGCTACATAGTGAAATCCTGTCTCAAAATATCAGAAAAACATTTTTTTTTTCACAGTTCTAGAGACTTCTGTAGCAAAACCACATGGCTGACCAGGCTCATCCTCCTAGTAAAGCCCTGGAGACTAGCCTGTCCTAGTCTCTCCTGGAAGTCCTTAGCATTTCTTAGCCTGTGGCCATAACACTGTGACCTCTGTCATCTCTTCCCTGGGGGTTTGCTGGCATCTCTATCGCCAAATCTCTCTCTCTCTCTCTCTCTCTCTCTCTCTCTCTCTCTCTCTCTCTCTCTCTCTCTCTTTGTTTTTTAAATAAGTCAGTTGTAAGCTGGGCATGGTGGCTCACATCTGTAATTTCAACACTTGGGAAACTGAGGCAAGAGGATCCTATGAGTTTGAAGCCAGACTGGGTTGCATAGTCAATACCAGACCAGCCTAGGCTGGAGTGAGGCCTCATCTCAAGAAACAAACAATAAAATCAGCCACACCAGAAGTGGTGGGGCAGACCTGTCATCCCAGCCATTTGGATGATTAAAGCAAGAGGATCCCAAGTTCCAGGCCTGCCTGGGCTACCGTGGATTCAAGGCCAGCATGGGCAATTTAGGAAGAACATGTGTCAATATTTTGAAAACTACAGAAAGGGCTTGGAATGTAGCTCAATGGTAGAGCATTTGCCCAGCATGTGTGAGGGCCCAGGTTCAATACCCAGGACCCTGGGTGAGGGGGAAAGATGCCAGTCATTGGCTTTAAGAACCACCCTAGTCTAGTATGACTTCATCTTATACTGTTTACCTCTGCAAAGACACTTTTGAATGAAGTCTGACCCATGTTTTAGAGCCAGAATATCTCCATGTGTGGGGGACACCTGACCCAAGCCATTGTAGCAGCTTCAGGAAGCATGTCAATGAGTGGATGGAGTTGAATCTACTACTTATCTGTAGATGCTGAAGCCTGAATTTCTAAATATTCTCATGTTTTGAAATATAACCATTTGATTTTTCCCCAACTATTTAAGAACATAAACCAAACATAGTAGTATACACATATAATCCTAGCACTCAGGAGGCTTAGGCAGGGGGAATTATGAGTTCAAGTCTAGCCTAGACTGTAGAGCAAGACCCTATTTTAAAAAAAAAAAATAGTTAATTAATGCCAAAAAAAAAAAAAAACCCACAAAATCTCAGCTTGAAGTTCACATGTAGATTTGCTGCCCTTGACCTTGAGCATGAGGACAAAGCATTTGTAATTTTTGCACAGCATTTCCCTCAGTACTGGACAGAATAGTTACAGAAAGAATTCCTTTTTTTTTTTTTTTTTTTTTTTTTGAGACAGGGTCTCTCTATGTTGCTCTGGCTGTCCTGAAACTCACTCTGTAGACCAGGCTGGCCTCAAACTCACAGAGATCCACCTGTCTCAGTCTCCTGAATGCTGGGATTAAAGGGATACACCATCACAGCCATTTGGGTTTCCTTCTCTCTGATCACAGCTTCAAGGGTTGAGTGGTCCCTGGGCTCCATGCATGGGCCACAGCAAAGTGGGAGGAGTTAAGGAACATCATGATGGCGGGAGTGGGGGGAGGGGTTGCTTCATCTCATGGTGGGCAGGATAGGAAGCAGAAACCAGGTATTTCCTTCAAAATCATACCTCAGTGACCTACTTCCTTCCACCTAGGCCTCACTAACCTCCTAGAATAGTGAGATCAACTTGGAACCATGACATATGAACCATCAGAGGGCATTTTATGTTTAAATAGTGAAGGCACATAGATGCCTGGTCTGCTGAACTGGTAGGTCTGAGTGGACTACATGCCCAAATTTAGGTCTAAGAATAAACTGCTATTTTTTTCAAAGCAAAATAAAAAGGACGATAAAAAGAATCAGGGTGCTGGGTATTTGGTGCTCAGTCACAGCATAGTACTGGGTACTGGGATCAATAATTGACATTTCTAAGACTTGTTTCAGCCTCACGTAAAACTCTTTCCCACCACTGTAGTCAAAACCATCTGCCTCACTTGCCTGCCTTGTTCCAGCAGCACCCTACCTGGTCCTTCCTCCTCTATTCATGATCCCTAAACTCCTGACCCAGCACCAAGAGAGGCTTTTCTACAACCTGATCAAACCACAGGGGCTCTGTTCTGAAACTGTAGCAGGCTTTTTCTTTGGGCTACCAGCTCACAAAAAACTACAGAGACTTATTAATTATGAAAGCTCAGCCTATAGCTTTTTTAGGCTTGTCCCACTAGTTTGTATAACTTAAATTAACCCATTTCTATTTATCTATGTGTTGCCATGTGACTCGTGGCTTTTACTTCTCCTCCTGCATCTGCTGACAACTCCACCTTTTCTTCTTCCCAGAACTCTCTGTCCCCAGAAGCTCCACCTAACTAACCTCTTCCTGCCTAGCTAATGGCCATTCAGCTCTTTATTAAACCAATCACAGTGACACATCTTCACAATGTAAAGGAATATTCCACAACATTTCCCTCTTTTTGTCTAAATAAAAAAGAAAGGTTTTTAACTCTAACACAGTAAAACTATATACAATAAGAACAATTATCAGTAAGAACTATATTTACAATATCTAGTCCATTTGTACTTGGCATATTTGGAGAAAATATTCTATTACCTACCTTGATGAATTTAAAGTTTTACACCTAAACCATTTTTTATCATAACTTGTATTACCATCTTAAAACTATCTTTTTGAACCTCAAAACATTTTCTTAGATAAACAATTTAAGCTTTTATGTCTCTCAACCTTATACATTTTATACCTTTTGTGAGGGTTTATTTTTTAATTTAGTAACAAAGAAAACTAACTATATCTCATCTTCAACTCCATCAGACTCGAGAAGTATATAATATTACCTGATTAAACAGGATGTGCAGAGCAAGCAACTTCCAAAACTATAAGAAATGACAGAAAAAGCTGGCTGCATGGATAGTCACCCAAGATTCCTCTGCAACATCAGAGCATCTATCTTTAGCTTACAGGCCTGGAATATCTGACAGACTTTTTTGTGAAGCAGGAATTTTGACGGACTGTCCTACTTTGCCTTGGCAAAGTTCCGCATTCACCTTTTGTGTCCTGCTCACCCAGTTTGGACAGCATACTGTCAGCAGTCAAGGGAAGGACAGTTCCTTGCCCAGTGGCTAACTGTCACATAGAAAGTAAATTCCATATGGAGGTTCTCTGATGCCCATCATCCTCTCTGAAGTAGATTGGTGCTGCCAGGAGCAGACATGTCTCATTGTCATGAAAAGCCTGATGCTATTAAAACATCTTAAATGTCATATTCTATAGGTCTCTGAAGTTTTTGAAGACTATCTATCTATCTATCTATCTAAAATATATTTGTTTAACCCTGAAAACTTACCTAACATGGCCACAAATTTGATTGTGAGATGACTAATGACTAATCTGTATTTCTTAATTATTCTGAATAGCTTTCAAGTACTAAAACTTTACATTACATTTTAAAATGAGCTGCATAGGTATAATACCTTAAATAAGAATAGAAACATATATACAATATAACAAAAATAACCTTAAATTTGTATCAATATAAAAGAATTCCATACCAATGTAAAATATTTGAGACTAGTGGTTGTTCAAAAGTAGACTCAACAATCTACATTTTTATCCCATCATTTATATACTTATATCCCCCCTTTTTTTTCCCTTCAGAAAAAGATCCCTGAAGCTAATCTCCTTTGTTCAGCTTTTTTCCTGACCATGACCAATAACAACTTGTAACCAACCCCCCTAAATGATAACAAACATCCATAACCCACCAAATGACCAAAAACTACCCACCCCACCTCTTGGGAATGTGGGCTTCATGTGCTCTAGACTGTTTCCTGTTGTTTGGGGGCGCTGGCATCTTTGAAGGACACTGAGAATATTAGGATAATGGTCATGTCCAGGGAGAGCTAGCTGTAACATTTGTTGTCCAGTCTCTGCGCAATGGGAAAGCACAAGGCTTGTCTGCAGTCCTGGCTGGAGTATTCTGTGAGGCTAGACCATCTCAACCAGCAGCCTTGAAGCTGTTCTGGATGTAGAACTCTGAGGAAACTGCAACAGAGGCACTCTGAGAGGCTGGATCACCTGGACCACCCATTTTCATTAGTGTCTGGTCCCCTTGCTCTGAAAGCACAAACTTTCAAAGGTAACATACATATCTGCATTAACACAAATATGGACTGTGTGTTGTACACAAGCCAGACAAAGATGATTTTCTGTTTTACGTTGAAGCATGTAAAATATACTTCACCTGCCTTGTAGGTTTTTTAGGTTTATTTCATTATGTTTGTAGCCAGGATTTTTCAGGGGTCTCCCCCAATCAACCCTGATCTCTATCAATCTTGAATAAATCCACAGTCTTTCATTTTCTGTGGAAACAAAAGTGTAACCTCTTCCCCAACATAATATATTTTTTGACTTTCATTTTGAAGTTAAAACATTTTAAAAATACATATGTTGGTTTAATTTAGCAGTTTCCGTAATCCAGTGTCTCTCAGCAGCTATTATTCATGCATCAACAATCAAAAAATTTAAAGTCAACAAGGCACCATATAGAATCCAGACTCTCTGTGTATTTTCCATCTTTACGTGGCTTATCCTTTTTATATTATTTTATTCTCTCTTTAAAGGCTGTATCTTATTATTTATAAACTATTTTTTATGATTGTCTATACCTATTTTCTTTTCTTTTTTAAGCCTATGCTCATTTTCAAACACACTGTAACCTGTTTAGAGGTTTTTCAATCTGGATCTGTCTTTACTGAGAATCTGAAGCATTGTCTGATCACGTGAGACAAATCTTAAAATGCTATGTCAGCTACCACATGGCTCAGGTTAGTGCATGGTGCTGGCACATGGCAGCTGGCTCCAGCCCCTGGACAATGGCTGGTAGCCACATCTTTGTATGCTTTTGCATCTACCTGAGAGACCATGGTCACCAGGAAGCTGTGGCTGACTCTGTGTTCTGAACTGGCTTTTGTTTTGTTTGTTCGTTTTAAGCTTTTTCTGGCCTTATGTGATCATATGTGCCAGATGTTGGATGCCATATGTAGCAGGATTTTTCTTTGGCCCTCCAGCTCATTAAAAAAAAAAAAAAAATGACGCTTTCTGACTCCTTCCGGGCTTTCAAGATGTCGAAGCGAGGACATGGTGGGTCCTCCGGAGCGAAATTCCGGATTTCCCTGGGTCTTCTTCCGGTAGGAGCTGTGATCAACTGTGCTGACGATACAGGAGCCAAAAATTTGTATATCATCTCTGTGAAGGGAATCAAGGGAGGACTGAACAGACTTCCTGCTGCTGGTGTGGGCGACATGGTGATGGCCACAGTTAAGAAAGGCAAACCAGAACTAAGAAAAAAGGTCCATCCAGCGGTGGTAAATCGACAACGAAAGTCGTATCGGAGAAAAGATGAGGTGTTTCTTTATTTTGAAGACAATGCAGGAGTCATAGTAAACAATAAAGGCGAGATGAAAGGTTCTGCTATCACAGGTCCAGTCGCAAAGGAATGTGCAGACTTGTGGCCCAGGATTGCATCCAATGCAGGCAGCATTGCATGATTCTCTGGTGTATTTGTAAAATATTCATTAAAAAGTCTTTGCTCCAAAAAAAAAAAAAAAAAAAAGACACAGAGACTTATTATTAATTATGAAAGCTCAGTCTATAGCTTAGGCTTGTTCCTAACTAGTTCTTATAACTTAAATTAACCCATATTTTAAAATCTACATTCCTTTATGTGGCTCAGTTCCCTTTACTCTGTACTGCCCATCCTGATTCCTCTGTGCCTGGCTGGCCACTCTGCCTTTTCTTCTGCACAGAGCTCTCTGTCCCCAGAAGTCCCGTCTAACCTCTTCCTGCCTAGCTAATGATCATTCAGCTCTTTATTAAAACAACCACAGTAACACATCTTCACACAGTGTAAAGGAATATTCCATAACAGAAACTTGTCACACTTTCTGTTTGTTTAGAATAAAATCCGCAGAACCTGGACCCCTATCTCTAAGACCCTGCTGAAAGTACCAACATCATTCATGGTGTATCATCATCCTTTCCTGTGCTCTCTCTCTCTCTTCTCCACAACTCCCTGTCCTTCAGAACTCTAGTCACATACCTGTTTTTAGGCTTTCTGTTCCCTTTCCTTGCTGTTTCCCATCTATTTTAGTTTGTTTTTCTGTTGCTTTGGTAAAACACTGATCAAGAACAACTTCCAGGTCACATTCCATCACTGAGGGAAGTCAGGGCAAGAACAAGGCAGGAATCTGGAGGCAGGAACTGAAGCAAGGACCATGGGGGAATGCTACCTACTGGCTTGCTCTCCATGGCTTGCTTGCCCTGTTTTCTTATTCAGCCCAGGACCACCTGCCCAGGGGTATTACTACCCATAGCAGACTGGGACCTCCCACATCGATCATTAGTCAACAAAATGCCCCCACAGGCCAATCTGATGGAGGCTGTCTTAATCACTGTTCTGTTTTTGTGAAGAGACACCATGACCACAGCAACTCTTATAAAAGAAAGCATTTAACTAGGAGCCTGCTTATAGTTTTAGAGTTTAGTTCATTACCATCATGAGGGGAGCATGGTGGCATGCAGGCAGACATGATGCTGGAGAAGTCACTGAGCTACATCCTGATTCACAGGCAGCAAAAAGAAAGAGACTCACTGGACCTGGCATGGGCTTTTGAAGCCTCATAGTCCATCCCCAGTGACACACTTCTTCCAACAAGGCCACGCCTCCTAATCCTTCTAATCTTTCTAAGAGTTCCACTCCCTGGTGACTAAACATTTAAATATGAGCCAATGGGGGCCATTGTTATTTAAACGACCACAGAGGCAATTCCTCAGTAAAGGTTCCCTCTTCCCACATGACTCTAGCTTGTGTCAAGTTGACAAGAAGCAGCCAGCACAACATTCTTACTATTCTCTAAGCTGTCCCCTCCTCTACCCTTGCCCTTCCCTTTGACCAAGGTCCTGTCCCCTGACAAGTGACTCAGCTCACTCCCTTACCACATTTTTACTCAAAATCCTCCTATCAGGGACACCTTCTTTAACCCTGCCCACATGACCCTAAGACAGCAGTATTGATGTAATTATTAACGCCACTCCACGTAGTTAAAAGGAGATTTATTTAATGGCGTAACTTACAAATTAAGGGATAGGTAGGTCGCGGGGTCTGGAGAAGGTGTATCGCAGTCCAGCGGTGTTCTCTGGAGCTCTGCTTGGCCCACCTCCACCTTCCAGGGTCCTGGACCAGAGAGAGCGCTGGCCCATCCAGATCTCGGGTCTCCAGGCGCCTCCCTTGGCCCCGCCTTGTAGGCGTGACAGTTGCCGAAATCTCAATGGGGGTTGGAACTTCCAGATCAAAGCTGGAATGGCTACCCACTACACAGCAGTCCCCACCACTCTCTGTTCTCACACCCCACTTTATTTTCCTTCTAAACATCATTCACTCCCTGCTACATGAAAGTTAGCTCTCTACATCCTTGGATTCAACAAGCTGTGTGTTGAAAATGTTTAACATTTTCATCTGAGACTAGGGAGATGGGTAAAGTACTTACCTCAAACTCATGACGACTGGAGTTCAAATCTCCACAAACCCATAAAAAGCCAGGAGCAGCAGCGTGCATCTCAATTCAGTGCTCCTCCAGTGGAAGGAGAGAACTTATGACTGTTGCTGCCCTCTGACCTCTATCCACATCACATGCTGTGGCTTCGCAGGTGCATGCACGCACATGAGAAAGAGAAAGAGAGAGAGAGAGAGAGAGAGAGAGAGAGAGAGAAAGTGAGAGAGAGACAGAGGACTGTACTTGACATTGTTTGAGGCATCTATCACAAGTCATCTAGAAATGATTTAAAGTCAGAGGTTACATACATACTCTGCCTTTGGGTTTTAGTAATCACAGTGGTCCTAAAACAACTCCCCTCCGATACTGAGGGATGCGGAGTATGTCTCATCCCCCTGGGTACTCAGGGATGTAGAGTATATATCGTCTATTCTGTGATTTACTCCTTTGTCCTTCTGAAAGGTGCTACAGAAGCAGACCTGTGTCTGCTCACTAACGTATCCCTGGCTTCCAGCACAGTGTCCAAGACAAGGTAATCCCTGATAAATATGGTTGGGCATTTGCTTAATAGCAGGTTGCATTCCTCAAGAAGCTTTCCTTAGCAATCTTGTTGTTTCGAGAACATCACAGACTATACTTGCACACACTAAGGGTGTCATCATCTAGAGGACCACCAGGGTCCATTCTGGAACAAAGCATGCCGCTCTTGGCTGTATTCGCTGAGTGTTTCAGTTTCCCGTGACCGCTGTGAAGTCACCACACACCGGATGGCTTGAAACCACCCAGGTGTTCGCTCAGTGCTGTGGTTTGGGTGTCAATGGCCACACAGGATAAGGTTTGATCCCTTGGTCTTCAGCGCGCAGGACTGTTGGGGGAGGTGGAACCTCCGCACGGGAGGTGTGGCTGCAAGAGGCGAATCATGGGGTGGGGGTGGGGGTGCCTTTGAGGGTTATGCCCTGTTCCCACCCCACCAGAGCTCTTTGCTTCCTGATCCTTCTGGATGTGAACAAGTCTATCCCATCCCCCATGCCTTTTCCACCATGATAGACTGTGCCGCTGATAGACTCTAAGCCACAAGCCAGTTCCTGTATTGGTTACTTTTCTGTTGCTATGACAAAACACCATGACAATGGCAACTTATGGAAGGAAAGGTTATTAGGAATTATGGCCCAGAGGGACCAGAGTCCGTCACCACCACAGCAGAGAGGTGTGGGAGAGGGCAGGCGTGGAGGGCACAAGTGCAAACAGATAAGCCTGGGAGAAACCAGGCATGTCAATCACGCAGGGTTGTCTCCTCAGTGGAGGAAATGGAAACCGGGTTTTCCACCCAGAAGGCTGGGAGCAGACGTTGTTAATGACCTGGTGACCTTTGCTATTTGTAGGGCCAGGCCCCACCCAGATCCCCTGGAATGTTTATCCCGCCTCTCCTTCCCTAGACCTTAATCTTTAGCTTTGTTTCTCAGGCAATAGAACCTTTCCTTAGGGGAGATGTCTCATGTACTTTATAGCCTGCTGACCTTTCCACTTTCTCCAGATCCTAGCCCTTAAGCTATAAAACCCATCTTCATGGTAGAGGTCACATGGACTTCGCAAAAGAGTTTCGGTGTAGTCATACTTTAAGCTTTATTGTGAGCATGAGAATGGGATCACTGTTACTAGGAAACTTTTTTCCAAAACTGTACTAGACTTAAACATCTCTGAAATAAACTCGCTTGGTGTCAGACTCCAGAAGTTTGAAGCAGCTCCCAGCTAACTAAGTCACCCTGAACCAGGTTTCCTTCTCACCTCCTGCGGATTGATTGGCGGCTGTGATGCTTGCAGGGACCCCCACAAGTAGGCGTGGCAGCAGGAAGAGCTGGAGAGCTCACATCTCCCACCAAGAGGCAGAGAGAGACCACTGGAAATGGCATGAGGCTTTTGAAACCTCAAGTCTGCTCCCAGTGACATACTTCCTCCAGCAAGGTCACACACCTCCTATACCTACCCCAAAAGTGTCACCAACTGGAGTGACAGGTATCCTGGTGGCTGAGAATGTGGAGGGCACCTCGTTCAAACCACCCCACTCTGGTCCCTTAAGCTGCTTGTTGGGCACTCTGTCACAGTAACAAGAAAACCATGGCTCTGCTTCCAGTTCCCTGGAACAGAATTCTGAAAGCAAGGTGTCAGCAGGGCTGGGCTGGCTCCAAGGAGAGGATCCTTCCTGCCTCTTCTACCTCCTGATGCTCCAGGCCATCCAGGTTTGTGGCTGTGAAACTCCAGTTCCTGCCTATGCCCATACATGGATCTCCTCTGGGACTCTGTCTCCTTTCCTGTTTCTTTTCTTTCTTTCTGGTTTTTCAAGACAGAGTTTCTCTATAGCCCTGGCTTTCCTGGAACTCACTCTGTAGACCAGGCTGGCTTTGAACTCCCAGAGATCCACCTGCCTCTGCCTCCCAAATGCTGAGATTAAAGGCACGAACCACCCCTGCCCAGCTCCTTTCCTGTTTCTTACAAGGATGCCTATTTTTTATTTTGTGTCTACCTGGGTAATCCCCTGGACTTCATCAAGAGATGCTTAATTTACGAGTTTTTAACTCAAAGATCTTTAATTATATCTGCAAAAATTATGTCCTTTTTCCAAATAAGGTAATATTCAGGGGTGAGTGTGTCTTTTTTAGGAATTCGATGATCAGTCTTCACTGTCAACTTGTCTGCATTTATAATCCACCAAGGAAACAGAACTCCAGGTCTGTCTGTGAGGGTGTTTCCAGAGAGGTTCACCTGGAGAGGGAAGACCCACCCCGAACATAGTCGGCACCATCCTGTGGGCTAGTATCCTAGACTGAAGAAAAAAAAAAAATACAAGCGTGGGGAAGGAGGCCAACCCAGAGCCAGCATTCACTTCCGTCTGCTACCCAATCACCCACCCGAGAACAAGCAGCCGTCTGCCGCCATGGTGTGGTGTTCGAATCTTAGATGGTCTTTTAATAAAAAACCCAGAGCCAGATATCAGGGTGAAAACTGAAAGATCAGAGAAGCAGAACGGCCAGCCACTAGTTCTTACCTCTACGAAATCCTCAGCCTAAGAGTGAGTTCCTGTTTCCTCATGCCTGACTTCTATGTCTAATCTAGTGGCTGGCTCTGTCCTCTGACCTCAGGCAAGTTTATTAAGGTACACAATGTATCACCACAACCATACCTTCCTATCATGATGAACTGTCCTCTCCATCAGTGAGCCCCAACCAACCCCTTCCTCCTTTAAGTTGCTCTTTGGGGGGTATTTGGTCACAGTGAGATATAATGAGTACATAGGCCACCTGTACTCACCCAGCTGTGCTGAGTGACGATGGGTTCCTGCTTCTTTGACGGCACCTGCTTCTTTGGAGCATTTTCCCCAAAGGGCTCAAGCTAGAGCCTCAGAGCTTGGCACTTGGAGCATCTGCTGTTGGTGTTGGACCAAACACAAGTTAGTCCATTGCTTCCTTTACCATCCACATCTGCAGGTTCTTAAGTGTGCCAGGCAGAAGGGACCTTGAAAGAAAAGGAGACATTGACATTCTGAGGTTGCAGAATAAAAAAGTCCACACAGAGTAGGTGACTTCAGAGAAGAATCAGTTCTGTAGACTTCAGATAATTTTTTCATTAAAAGAAAATCTCCATTAGAGCTGGCCCTGAAGGTGTAAGTGTAGGAGAACCGGCCCTGAGGGCATGAAAGCAGAACTGGCCCCGCCTCTTGCTCATCACTGCAAAGGGTGAACTAGCCAGGGCAATGCTGGAGAGCTCACCCTGATGACAAAGACAGGGGAGAGCTGGAGGGCTGACCAACCCTGCAACTACCCAGGCCCAGAACCAGGGTTATGTGTTGACCCACCCCAACCTCCAGTCCATCTGTGATCTGCTGGAGCATGGGATGGGGGTGGGGGGACTAGTCCTGCAGACCCAAGGCTGCAGGATCTCCACAACACAGGGCAGCAACGAGATGTCCAGGAAGAGTCCCGGTGAGGGCCCAGTGTCGATGGTGCAGCAGAGACCAGGGGCCTCGAATCAGACCAATGATCCTTTACAATGAACGCCCGCCTGTGAAAATGTATGGATAAAGGGGTTTACTGATCGACTCACTGTGTCACACTGCAGCTTCCATGATGAGATTCTCCACTTCATTTTTTCCCCCTTTCTTCTCTTAAACTTTGTTTTGTTTTATTTTAGGGGGTGAGTACATGGGTGAGATTGAGAGACATAATGTGAAAGACACAAAGAATAAATAAAAAAGTAAAAAAGTAAGTGAAGTAAGCAAAGTTGTTTTTTTTTTTTTTAAGTCTCTATTAATTTTCAATACGTGATGAAGGGCACACTTGGATCTTAGCAGCCTAGCAAGGATATGCACACATCCCTCCGTGTCCTGACAGCAGAAAGGGACGAAGAGAAAGAAGTGTCTGCTTTCACACAGGAGGGCCAGGGAAGGTGACAGGTGGTCAGCTTGATGGACAGTCTGGCAGGTCTGTGTCAGGTGCCTCCTGGGGGGTAGCCCGCACTGAGCACCACCTCCTGAAACGCTCAGAGAGTATTCAGTGAGGCTGGTGCCATTTCCAGTCTAGGGAAACTGAGGCTGAGAGAGGATAACAGGATTGTCCCAGGCCACACATCAGGCACCTGATTCCGGAGCAAGGTTCTTACCCTCTGGGCTCTACTCCCTGACACGTTGTTGGAGAAGACAGCAAAGGAGCATCCCGGGAAGTCAGGTTTGGGTCCATCTGCCTCATGACAGGTGAGGTTCTGAAGGCGGAGTCTCTGCTGCTTCCATCACCGCACTCCGGACAGCCTTTGCCACACTAGGTACTTGAGGGCCTGATTGAAAGAATGCGTGAATGAACAGGAGGGTGAGCAGCAGAAACTGGGAGATGCCAGCCCAGGTGAGGGAAACACACACGGGAATGCTATCGTCAGTGAGCACGTGACATCTGAAGAAGAGGACGGTGGCTCTGTTGTGTGGAAGTCTGCAGTTTTTAGGTGGTTGCTGTAGCTCCACTCACCAACCATTCATTCTAGCCCTTCTTCCATGCCCACATTCTGTACTGTGGGAACACCAGCTCCGCTGGTGTGGTAGGATTCAAAGACAGGGTCTTTCTGAAGCCTCCACCTGCAGCAGCCTTGACTCTGTAAGCAGCTCCCTGGTGGGACCTAGGCCAACAGTTCCCTTGGTCCTCTGCTGCGTGGCTTTGGAGTCTTCTGGAACCTTCACTCAGCATCTTTTCCTATACACTTTCCTGTGACTCTCAAACTATAGGTGATAAGTGACACACTGCTGGTGTTTAAGTTACCTTTAGGGTGAGAGATGTGACTCAGTTAGTAGAATGCTTGTCTAGCTTATTCGAGGTCCTGGGTTTGGTCCCTAGTACCACACAGACCAAGCATCATGGTGCACACCTGCAACACCATCACTCAGGAAGTGGAGGCAGGAGGATCAAAGGTTCAAGGTCATCCTTAGTTACATAGAATTCAAGGCTAGCCCGGAATACATGAGACCCAATTTTTTGTCCTGCCACTCACACCACACCAAAAATACCACACATACCCCACTCTGTCCCTGCAGAGGGTAGAGCTGGTTGGTGACATTTATATGGCTGTCCCAGTGATGGTGAGTTAATGCAGGTCATTTAAGACTCACAGACTCAGCCCAGAGAAGCCAATGAAAACAGGACCTGACACATAACACTACCAATAATGATCTATAAATGGATGAACACTAAGTAGCTTGTTTTAGTTCGGGTTTTATTGCTGTGAAGAGACGCCATGAACAGGGCAGCTCTTATAAAGGAAAACATTTAATTGGGGCTGGCTTACATGTTCAGAGGTTTAGTCCATCATCATGGTGAGAGGCACCGCATGGTGCTGAAGAGGTAGCCAGAGAGTTCTACATCTGGATGAGCAGACAGAAGGAAGAGAGAGACATAGGGACTAACTTGAGCTTTTGAAACTTCAAAGCCCACACCCAATGACACATTCCTTCCAACAAGGCCACACCTCCTGGTAGCACCATTCCCTGAGGCTATGAGGGGCATTTTCATTCAAACCAACCCAATTGGCTCAATCCAATCTTCTCTCTTAATGCATCTGAACGGGACAGGGGAGCCCTGGGGAAGCAGGATTGAGAAATAAACACAAGTTTTAAACATCAGAAACTCTGGAATAGGCAAAAGCCTTCCAGCCACAGAAACCACATGAGTCAGGAGGCAGGGGAGCTACCTCGTTTGGGGAGTGGACGGCTGGAAATGGCGGGTTCCAGCTGACCAGCTGATGGGAGGGCCCAGAGCTGCTGTGAGGCCTCCAGCTTCTGGGATTCCTGGATGAAAGAACAGCTGTCGCTTCTGTTCCCAGGATCTGTCAAATTCCCACGGGGCCTGAGGTCATAGAATGAGTGAGTCTCTTCCTGGCAGCTCAGATTTGGGAAGGAGGAGGGTCATAGGGCAGCAGGGGGATGGGGGGAGGGGGGAGGAGTGGTGGTGGCATGGGATGCAAAGGCCTTTCCTGTTCCCTGGGAAGCAGACCACAAGCTACACTCACCTGCAAATGTTTCCTTGGAAAATGAGCCCCAAGGAAGCATTGCAACAAACTGGGCTGGTTCTCTGCTGTCCACAGGGGATGCATAGAGCTCACAGCTCCTTCCCACCCCCTGCCAATCCCTGGACAGACAGTACCCACAGGGTGCTATGGCGAAGCCAGAGTCTCAGCAAGTCTGGACCGTTGGCTGGCACCTCATGAAGAAAGTGTTTGGTTTGAGGCAGGAGTGAGGTGGCAGCTGAGTCTTTCCAACCGTGCAAGTGAGTGGAGTGAGTGGTCATTAGGGGTGCCCTGCCTAAGAATCAAGGGAAGTAGCTAAGGTCCATGAGTGCAAATGTGGCCAGATGGATCTGAGCTGGTCTGGGACCGAAAGTTCCTTGGCGAAGCTACCGGCTGAGTTGACTTTGGAAGAACTGATAACAGCCAGGTTGGAGAGGGGTACCCTCTAGAGCAGAGTCCTGAAGAAGCTGGTTTGGCTATTAGTAGGTCTGAAGTGTGGGGAGAAGGTTGGGGAGATGAGACTGGAGAGCTAGTGGTGAGCAAGGTCACAAGCCTCATGGGCCACCGTGCCTGGCTAGGACGTCCTCAGTGCAGCTGTCAGAAGACTGACACAGACAATAAGGACACGTTCTTCCCATAAGTAGAGCTGCAATGGCCCCCGCTTGTTCTTTTCAGTGGTTCACCCATGGCATCGTGTTCCTCCCATTTCTCTCCTCCGCCAGCCACAGTTTTGCTCTCCTGTTTCAAGATGGCCACCGTGGCTCTGGACAGTCACATCCAAATACTGTAACAACCATCAGAAAACATACCTAGGGGGGCTGGAGAGATGGCTCAGAGGTCAAGAGCACTGGCGGTTCTTCCAGAGGTTCTGAGTTCAATTCCCAGCAACCACATGGTGGCTCACAACCATCTACAATAAGATCTGGTGCCCTCTTCTGGCGAGCAGACAAAACACTCACTGTATACATAATAAATAAATTTTTTTTTAAAAAAAAAAAAAAGAAAAGAAAGAAAGAAAAAAAGAAAAGAAAACATACCTAGGAGGCCAGTGAGGTAGCTGAGAGAGTTAAGGTGCTTGCCACCAAGTCTAATGACGTGAGTTCAAATCCTAGAATCCACATTGTAGAAGGAGAGAACCCATGCCCCCACCTTGTCCTCCGATTTCCACACTTACACTGTGGCACACATGAGCACACACACCCCCACGACAAACAAACAAACAAGTCAATGAAATATCCTTTAGAAAGACAGAAAGCAAACATACCTAGGAGCTGGGGAGGTGCCTTGGTGGGTAAGAGCAGTTGCTACAGAAACAAGAGAGCCTGAGTCGATCCCCAGCACCCCACACCGCAACCCAGCACTGTGCTGGGTGGAGACAGGAGGTGTGTGGGACTTGCTGGTCACCAGTCTAGCTCCAGGTTCAGTGAGAAACCCTGTCTCAAGAGAATGAGGTGAAGAGCGGCTGAGTAAGAGACCCACTGTCCTCTCGTAGCCTCTGTGTGCATGCATAGGCGTGTGCTCTCTCCCCACACCACATGAGAGGTAATAAAAGAAAGAAAAAGAATGAGAAAACCCAGCAAACTGCCACCCACACTGGAGGAGGGCCAGTCTTTCCTCTGGGGCCTGTCGAGAGAAACAGGAAATTCAGAGAATTTCCATGTGAACTGGTCACATGGTCACAAGGACCAGCAAAGGAGGCTGGGAAGTACAGTAATCACCCTAGATGTCATGGATCCTGCTGAAATGCATTTTATCATTATGAGAAATACTGAGAGTAAATATAGAAGGACACCCCCCGGCTGTGCCACAGCAGGGCACCAACAGAATCCACTCACTCTTGGTCCTGAGTTTACTGTGACTCACACGATTACTGATAAATGCTTGCATTTACATTTACAAATAGATTCTAAGATCTCTGTTTTAAAATTTTGATTTGTGGCCGGGCGATGGTGGCACATGCCTTTAATCCCAGCACTGGGGAGGCAGAGGCAGAGCCAGGTGGATCTCTGTGAGTTCGAGGCCAGCCTGGTCTACAAAGTGAGTTCCAGGAAAGGTGCAAAGCTACACAGAGAAACCCTGTCTCGAAAAATAAAAAAAATAAAAAATTGATTTGTGAATTTTTTAGTTCAAATGATTAAAATACTTTTTTTTTTTTTGAGACAGTCTTGCTCTGTAGCCCAGCTGGTGTCAATCCTCAAACTTTTCATCCTTCTGCCTCAGCCTGTAGAGTGTGGGGTTACAAGATTCTAGAGAGCAGGAACTGTCTTTGTGTTTTGTTTTGATATCTTTCCACTTACAGATAGGATCTCATGTAGCCCAGACTGGCCTAGAACTTCTTGTCTTCCTGAATCCACCTCCTAAGTGCCGGGATTATGGGTGTACACTACCATATCCATCAATCTCTCTCTCTCTCCATCCGTCCATCCGTCCGTCCCTCCCTCCCTCCTTTCCGTTCTTCATCTTGTATTATCTATCTGTCTGTCTATCTATCTATCGCCTGTCTGTCCATCCATCCATCCATCCATCCATCCATCCATCCATCCATCCATCATCTCCTCACTCTGTAGCTCGAGATAGTCTAATACTCTGTAAACCTTCTGCTCAGTCTTCAAGGACTGAGAGTCCAGATGTGAACTCCCTCACCCAGCTCTCATGTCTGCCATACAGGCCCCCAACCACTGACCAGTAGGTGGAGTGGAATGAAAGAAAAAAAAAAAAAAAAAGAATGAATCTTATCTCGGAAGTCCAGCAGAGTAGGTCTGGATAGATAAGGAGCCTTTCCCTAGAGAATGCTTTCCCTGATCTTCATTTTACAGACCACTGCAGTGAGTTATTCAGCCATCATCAGTTAAAGGAAAGCTTTGGACTTGGCTAAGAAGCCAAGAGAGAACTAATGGGTCTGATGTAATTGGGTACCAATAAAGTGGTACTATATGAATCAAGGCCATGAGAACGCCAGTGCAAACCCCAATTAGAGACTAACTCATCTGCTCCAGCTCTTTCACTTTGAATCATTTTATGGAAACACAAGTTCCCACTGACATTGTCTGGTGATGTCATGGTGAGAATCCTGACAGCCATTAAATTTCTGGACAGAAGTCCAACAGGGCCAAAGCTACTCAGAAGGGATTGGGACACAAAACCACAGAGCCCACAAAGCCATTGTGCACAAAGTTTGCATGTCAGATACAAGACCCCTCTTTCCTGTCTGCTGGCAGCATTGTGGAACGAGTTGGAAGCCAGCTGGAGTATTTCCTCAGCAGCAGCAAAGCTCTACTAGGTAGTTCCACATGATATAACTTGTTCATCCATTCCATGCAGAACAGACTTACAAAGTCGCTTCTTTCTTCATCTCTACTTTACAGGTGGGAAAACTGAGTCACAGGCAAGCTATGTTCACTGCTTGGGATCCTATAGGCTACAGTGGCTGAGCTGGGATTTGAACCCAGGCCTTCCACACTAAAGCTTTCGTCACCCTGTGCATTGCTTCAAGTTTGTTGTTTCCAGATTCCCCGCCTCCTGTTTTTCATGGTCTGAAGCAAAATAAGACACAGGAAGAGAAATTTCATAAGGTTCCATTTACAGTGGAGTCTTATCTCACATGGCAGGGGCATTTCAAAGCCAGCACTTAGAAAAAGAAAACTGTATTAGGTTCAAATTGCCTTCACTCTGTGGACAGAGGAGTCTGTGACACATACTCTTCAGAACCACTGCAAGGCCGGCTTCAGTCTGTTCGTCCCCGTGTAGATCGATTTCACTTCTGAATTCCACAAACACACTGTGGAATGCAGTGAGCTGCAGGCGGCTGTGTTGAGGGGTGACTGAGATGAACGGATGTGTGCAGAGAGGGAAGGACAGAGGTGGAAGATAAGATGGGCTGGATGAGATACAATGCTGAGCTCCAGGTGGCTCGCATACAGGACTGACAGTGAAGTTCTCTCAGTTTCTCTGGATGTTTGGGAGATTTTTAAATGTAGTGTTGATAGGGAAATAAGATTCTCTTGGGAAGCTGCTGACATTTGTTTTCTCATTGGCTATAGCAGTCAAATTCTCTAGTATAAAAACCAAATACTCGCTAGTCGGGCATCTGATGACCCCAAGGGACCAAGTGGTGTGAGTAATTCACAGCTGCTCTGGAAGTGATGGAGCTTCAAGAGGCAGGCCTAGAGGGAGGTCACCAGGCCCACTGAGGGTGGATTACTGCCTCCTCTCTGGAAAGGGTCTTGTAATTTATCTTAAGCACCAACACATGACAGAGAGACAGAGGGGAATGGGGGGAAAGGGTGGAGGAGAAGGAGTAAAGATCACAGGGAGGCCCCCGCCTGCCCATGTTAGATACACTGAACCGTGAACAGTGAGAATGACCAGCGCTGGAGTCCTCTGACCCTCTTGCCTGTCCCCACCTGCTGTCTGCTGTCTGTTACCTGGTGGGAGAATCGGTAAGAGGCGGGGCCTTGACTTAGTTCCCTTTTCTGTTGCTATGGTAAGACACTCTGACAGAAGCAACTTAATGAAGGGTTTATTTAGACTCACAATTCTGGGGTTCAGTCCTCCGTGGGAGGTGTCAAGGCAGCAGGAACTGATGTAGCAAGTCACATGGCATCTTCATGGGAGACCACAGTCCTTGGCACGGTATCACCTGCAGTTAAGGTGGGTTTTCCTACCCAATCTAGAAACTCCCCCAACGACACACCCACAGGCCAACCTAACCTAGACAGACCCTCACAGGCTCCTCTTCCAGGCTGTTCCAGGTCTGCTGAGTAGACCACCAATATTAACCATCGCAGGGCCAGCAGAACAACTTAAGGCTATAAAATGGCCTGAATCCCCCTCCCTCCTTCCCCTCCGTCTTTCCCTCTCTCCCCTTCGTGACCACAAGTAAGCAGTTTCGACTTGCCACATGCCCCCACTGTCATGTATGGCCACAGGCCCAGAACACTGAAACCGTGAGCCAGAGGAGACATTTTCTCTTTCTAAATCGATTGTCTCTGGTCTTTGTTACTGGAAAGGAAAGCAGACTCATAGGTGACTAATACTTCATGATTTCCAGTTTCCTTCACTGTGGCTCTGAAAACAACTTCCTACTGAGGTCACTGAGAGAAAAGGGGTGATGTGTCCAAACATTGGGAACAACTCAGCCAGGTACACAGGTTCCTGAGGGGCCTCACAACTGATTTCTAGGTGTGCTGGATTGTTTTATGTCAACGACACAAGCTAAAGTCATCTGAGAGAGGGGATCACTAGAAAATGCCTCCATAAGAATGGGCCATAGGCCAGGCGGTGGTGACACATGCCTTTAATCCCAGCACTGGGAGGCAGACTCTGTGAGTTCAAGGCCAGCCTGGTCTACAGAGCGAGTTCTAGAACAGCCAAGGATACACAGAGAAATCCTGTCTCAAAAAAAAAAAAAAAAAAAAAAGACAAAAAAAAATAAGCAAACAAAAGATTGGGCTATAGGTAAGCCTGTAGGGCATTTTTAAATTTAGTAATTGATGGGGGAGTGCCCAGTCCATTGTGGGTGGTGCCCTCCCTGGGCTGGTAGTCCTGGGTTCTATAACAAAGCAAGCTGAGCAAGTCATGAGGAGCAAGCCAGTAAACAGCACTCCTCCATGGCCTCTGCATCAGCTACTGCCTCCAGGTTCCCAGCCTGCTTGAATTTCCGTCCTAACTTCCTTTGATGATGAACAGTGATGTGGAAGCATGAATCAAATAAACCCTTTTCCCTCACACTTGCTTTTTGGGCATGATGCTTCATCACAGCAACAGAAACCCTAACGATGACATAGGGAATGATTTCAAGGCACCTTACTAGTTCTGAGCCTCTGCCCATCCTGTGCCCACCCTGAGTGACCTGGGCTGAATGCACAACTCTCACTTGCTCCCACACATGTGGTTTTCTTGGAATGTTTGAATCTGTTGCAATTCCAAACATTTTCATTGGAGCAACTGCTTTGCCCAGATGCTATTTCTTCATCCTCCAGTACCAGCCTCTCCCATTGTCACTCCTGAAGGCTTTGGCCCTTCGCTATCCCCTCCCACTGCCTAACTGTGCTATAGGGTTAGTGGGAGTCAGGTGCCCACTCTGACAGTCACAGTATCAAGCTTGCTCATGGCCACGGAAGCTGCCCAGAGCCTAAGCCCCTTGTCTGTCACTCCCAGCTCCAGCCATCAGCCAAGCTGTCTTTGTGCACCTTACACTTGAACACAGAGGCCCTGCAGGCTTGCTCCTTTGTGGAGGGCAACTGTGAGGAAGAAGAGGCGCGTTTGGCTGTCTTTTTATAGTCCTCTGCAAAGGTCAGGCTTTGTTTTGCAGCTGGAAATGGCCCACACCATACTGTGTGCATAAAAGGGATGGATTATCAGCCTGCCTTCCCATCAGGCCTGTGCTGAGCACATAATCTGCCTTCCTTTTCTTGGGCAAAACCACCTAAGGTTCAATTTGATGAGTTTTATTTCTGCCCCTGCATGAAGGGCTGTCCCAACACCAGTCCCTTTTAGAAGGCAGTGTTAGCCAGCTTTCCATGATAATCATAAAAATACCTGGGACAGACAATTTACAAAGTCAAAAGATTAATTCAGGCTCAAGGTTTTAGAGTTTCAACTGTGGCCGGTTGGTCCTCATTCCTTTCAAGACTGTGGTGAGGCAGCACATCCTGGTAGGGAGCATTGGAGAGCAGAAATGATCACCTGGTATGGGGTGGGTCATGGGGTGGTGTGAGGAAGTGAAAGGGAGGAGGAGGCGCGTGCGTGTGTGCGTGTGTGTGTGTGTGTGTGTGTGTGTGTGTGTGTGTGTGTGTCTTTTCTAAGGACACACTCCCAAAGACAGATAGCCTCCAGCTAGGCTCCACCCCTTAAAGGTCCTGCTGTGCCTGGAAACTAAACTGGTATGGAGCGAGCATTTGAGGACTTTTATCCAAACCCCAGTAGAGATCAGGAATGACACCTGCTTATCAGACATCTTACATGCCTAATTGGTTTCACTTTAACTATGGAAAGGTGTGTTGCACTTTTTTTATGCTGCATTTGTTTAATTATGTAAAGCTATATTGCTGTTTTACCTTGCCTGCCTAAGGCATCTGATTGGTTTAATAAAAAGCTGAATGGACAGTAGCTAGGCAGGAGAGGGATAGGCGGGGCTGGTGGGTAGAGAGAATAAGTAGGAGGAGAAATCTAGGCTCAAGGAATGAGAGAGAATGAGGGAGAAGAAGAGGGAGATGCCCAGGGCCAGAAGCCAAGCAGCCGCCAGACAGACAGACAGACACAGAGGAAACAGAAAAGTAGAACATATGGAATGAAAGAAAGCTAAAAAGCCCTGAGGCAAAACATAGATGAAGAGAAACAGGTTAAAACAAGAGCTAAGACAAGGCTGAGCAGTCATGATTAATAACAAGTCTCTGTGTCATGATTTGGGAGCTGGCTCGTGGCCCAAAAGAAAGCCCAATAGACCAATTTGTATCATACACTGTACGAAATGGGCGTCTGATCTGCATGAGAAAGACATCACATGTAAACTGGCTTCAGCTACCCACAGCTGTGCGGAGGAACAGAGAAGGACAGTCTACGTGCCCCGAGTTCCCTAAGCAGGACATCCTCATCCCCAGGAGGACTTTGGCTCACGGACAGGCTGGCAGATGATTCCTTCAGTGTTGTGACTGAACACACACTGCCTGATACCTGCAGTGTGTCGTCCTCTGTTGGAGATTCTCGGAGCACACTCAGTTAACAAAACAAAGACCTCATTACCATTCAGATGATGTTTCCAGTTTAGGAAATTATACATGGGCAATGAAATTTATTTTCCCAACTCAGATTTGATGGCGGGAAAGTGGTTGCAAGGATAATTGAATTGGGACAACAGACACGGATCACGAATCATAGTGAGTACATATGTGTATGTATGCTCGTGTATAGACGTGTGGGTGGCATGTGTGTTGTGCGTGAACATGTAATGCCCCAGGGTGCAAGTGAATTAGTTCCTTTTGCATTGCTGTGAGAAAAAAAAAAAAAAAAAAAAAAAAAGCATACACCTGGCAGAAACAACTCCCAGAAGGTTTCTTCCTGCTCATGACTGTGGAGAATCCACTGCCAGACATGCTGGGCTCTGTCTGTGGTGCTGAGAGCGTGAGACGCAGATTTCCATAGCATGGTGGGTCAGGAAGCAGCAAGGAAGGCCAGAACCAGGGGGCAGGTATGGCTGCCAAAGGGGCAGGCAGGCTCCACAGCCTTCAGGCACCACCACGAGCTAGGGACTGAGAGTTTGGCCCATGAGCCTGCAGAGGACATTTCAGATTTAGGGGTGTTGGGGGCCCCCCAAAGGCAATCCCCTCTCATTGTCTCCTGGATGCCACAGTATGAACAACTTGTTTACCACCTGCTCCCTGTCACAGACCCCACAGCAGTGGAGCCAGCCAGGCACAGAGTGAGCTCTCTGAGACTGTGGGCTAACTTTGCCCTCTCCTCTATTTGATGGCTTCAATATTTTGTCACAGTGACAGAAAGGCAACACTGGGGCCACCCCTTCCATCTTCCCTCTCATCGAGGCCTGATTTGGAGTAATGGCCTTTTACAGGACATTTTCTGATCTTTTCCTGTGGACATCACCGTATCCCTCAATACTTAACGTGGATAGCAACAGCCCCCCTCTTCATCCAAACACATAGATGCAAAATACATTTTATGTCCCTGGACTGTTGGCCAACACTCATAACTTTCTATGTCCTAATTTTACACTCAGTAATCCTCCAGCTAATTCAAAGAGTTTCATGACCCTCTAATGCATGAGTGAAGTCATTGGAAAATAGAGCGATTCTGGAAGGGCTTGGGACAGTGACTTTGTGGGTTGAGAATGACCCTTCAAATCCTTTCTACCTGCCAAGGAAACAGAATTAAAGACCAGTGCGAGGAGGCAAAATTTCAGTTTTAAGAATGAATTCACACCAAGAGTGGGCTGCAGGCAGAGTGGAAGGTGAACTTGGCTTTTGGTTAGACCAGTGGTTCTCAACCTTCCTAATGTTATGACCCTTTAATACAGTTCCTCATGCTGTGGTGACCCCCCAACCATAAAATTATTTTCTTTGCTACTTCATAACTAATTTTGCTACTGTTATGAATCGTAATGTAAATATTTTTGGAGATAGAGGTTTGCCAAAGGAGTCGTGACCCACAGGCTGAAAACTGCTGGGTTAGACACTCAAATAGGTCTTTTCATTCCCGTGTCTGGGGCTCCACCTGGCACAGCGCAGATGCTAACAAAATGCTTTTGCATAAAAAAATTTTTTCCTTACCCCAAACCTGTCCATTCCCTTAACTTCCTGTATCTGCCCTGTATTTTGATCCCATTCCTGGTCATTCTGCTGAGGCTCACATCTGACTCAGATTCCCTATAGGGCCTGAGTCAGAGACTCTAGGGACTCAGAACCAATGGAAGGGAGAGGAGATAAGAGGAACAGAGGGAGAGGGAGAAGAAAAAGAACAGGAAAGAGGAGAGAGAAGAGAGACAGGGTAATAGAAAGGAGGAGGAGTACAGAAGAGAGGAGAGAGAGAAAGAGAATGTACATGATAAGTAGGTAGGTAGGTAGATAGGTAGATAGGCATAAAGATAGATAGATAGATAGGTGATAGATGAATAGATGATAGGTAGATAAACAGACAGTAGACAGATGACATGAAAAGATACATGATAGATGATAAGTAGATAGACAATAGATAGGTGATAGACAGTAGATAGATGATTGATAGATAAATGATAGAGAATAGATGCATTGGTACACAGATGCATAAATACATAGATGCACAGATTGATTTATTAGAAGGAAAGGGCTCATGAAGTTGCAAAGGCTCAGAAAGGCCCCCAGGAGAGCAGCTCATGGAGATCCAGTGTGTACAGAAGGCTCCAGAAGTAGGAGAGCCAACATGACAAGACAGTCCCCCGTTTACAACACTTTGACTTGAAAGCTTTTCACCTTTATGATGCTGCAGAAGCCACTCCCAGTGAGTTCTGTGTTTAGAGCACAGAGTCGGGGTCTTTTCCCAGGCTAGGAGATGTGGTGTGATTTTCTCTTGCAAGGCTGGGCACTGTCAGAGAGTGAAGCTCCCAGTCAGCCATGTATCCATGAAGGGGCACATGGGACTCACTGTAAAGTGCCGTGCTGTTAAAATGCTTGGGAAGTGAGGTAGATGAACAAACTTTCTTTCTTTTTTGTAATTATTTATTCTTATTTCATGTGCATTGGTGTTTTGCCTGCATGTATGTCTGTGTGAGGGTGTCAGGTACCCTGGAACTGGAGTTACAGACAGTTGTGAGGTGCCATGTGGGTGCTGGGAATCAAACCTAGGTTCTCTGGAAGAACAGACAGTACTCTTAACTGCTGAGCTATATCTCCAGCAATGAACACACTTTCTACATATGGTATTTTCAGGTTTCAGTGGGATTCAGGGGATGCTACTCCATCAGAAGTGGAAGAACATCCAAGATAAGCCAATGTTTTGATACTTTGAATCCTAAAGCCTACAAAGACTGCTGGCCCAGCCCTCAGGAAGCCAGGCAGGTGGCATGCTCTCTAATTTAGACTTTGTGTTCTGCAGGGCCTTCAACTGGTGGGGTATGGTCCATCTGCTGTATTCAGCTCACCCATTCACACTAGTTAGTCATATTCCAGAAACTCACTCCTAAGAACGCATATGAATTGACCAAATATCTTGGCACCGCATAGCCTACTCAAGCTGACATATAAAATGAACCATTCCAGGTCCTTGGGCTGGAGAGCTGCTTTCTGTAAAATCGGGACCTTGGCAAGAAGGGGATACACACTCAAGAGATGAGACCTGAAGGAGGTGAAACCTGAGGGAGGTGAGACCTGAGGGAGGTGAGACATGAAGGAGGTGAGACCTGAAGGAGGTGAGACCTGAGCGAGGTGAGACCTGAAGGCGGTGAGACCTGAGGGAAGTGAGATCTGAAGGAGGTGAGACCTGAGGGAGGTGAGACCTGGAGGAAGTGAGACCTGAGGGAGGTGAGACCTGGAGGAGGTGAGACCTGAGGGAGGTGAGACCTGAGGGAGGTGAGATCTGAAGGAGATGAGACCTGGAGGTGAGACCTGAGGGAGGTGAGATCTGAAGGAAGTGAAACCTGAGGGAGATGAGACCTGGAGGAGGTGAGACCTGAGGGAGGTGAGACCTGGAGGAGGCGAGACCTGGAGGAGGTGAGACCTGAAGGAGGTGAGACCTGAGGGAGGTGAGATCTGGAGGAGGTGAGACCTGGAGGAGGTGTGACCAGGAGGAGGTGAGACCTGGAGGAGGTGAGACCTGAAGGAGGTGAGACCTGAGGGAGGTGAGACCTGAAGGAGGTGAGACTTGAAGGAGGTGAGACCTGAGGGAGATGAGACCTGACAGAGGTGAGACCTGACAGAGGTGAGACCTGAAGGAGGTAAGTATGGTGGTATTTTATTGGTACTGAAATGTGATTTTATTTGTATGTTAATAAATAAAGTTGCCTGGGGGTCAGAGCTAATAGCAAGCTATAACAGAGCTGGGTGGTGGTGGTGCACGCCTTTAGTCCCAGCACTTGGTAGGCAGAGCTAGGTAGATCTCTGTGTGGTCAAGGATACAGCCAGCATTGGAGACACACGCCTTTAATCTCAATACCATAGAAGACCTGGAGGGCTGTACAACAGACAGTGACAAGGCAGTCATGTGGTTGGTTTTACAACCAATGAGAAGGCAGAACAGAAAGTCTATATAAAGACAGACAGGAAGTAGGTCTCTTTCAGAGAGGTCTCTTGGCTGAAGAGGCTAGCTGCAGCAGGCGGGTAAGGCTCTTAGCTCTGATCTCTTGGCTTTCTTCTTTGCATTGGTTCTGTGTTTCTTATTTAATAAGACGGTTGGTTACATCTACAGGTGAGACCTGAGGGAGGTGAGACTTGGAGGAGGTGAGACCTAGAGGAGGTGAGACCTGAAGGAGGTGAGACCTGAGGGAGGTAAGACCTAGAGGAGGTGAGACCTGAAGGAGGTGAGACCTGGAGGAGGTGAGACCTGAGGGAGGTGAGACCTGGAGGAGGTGAGACCTGAGGGAGGTGAGACCTGGAGGAGGTGAGACCTGAAGGAGGTGAGACCTGGAGGAGGTGAGACCTGAGGGAGGTGAGATCTGGAGGAGGTGAGACCTGGAGGAGGTGTGACCTGGAGGAGGTGAGACCTGAAGGAAGTGAGACCTGAGGGAGGTGAGATCTGAAGGAGGTGAGACCTGAAGGAAGTGAGACCTGAGGGAGGTGAGATCTGAAGGAAGTAAGATCTGAATAGAAGGAAAAAGTGGAGGCATGAAAGAGAGAAAGGGGGTAAGAAGAGAGAAAGAGGAGAGAGTGAGATGGAATGGTGAATTTAGGCTCCTTGGCTGTCAACATGTTATTGTCAACTTGATGGGATTGATACCTAGGAGACTAGGGAAACATGCCTCCCTGTGTGTCTGAGGGTGTTTCCAGAGACTTATTAGATCATGAGGGCTCTGGTCTAATCCATGGATTAATCTCCTGATGGATTCAGGATGGGGTGACATTAGGGAGGAGGAGGATGGTAGGAGGAGGTACCTAGTTGGAGGAAGGAGGTCTGGGGGCAGGGGATATATGTCGCCCCAGCTCCTTGTGCTTCCTGGCCATCATGATGTGAACTGCTCAACACTCCCACCCCCCATGGTGGACTGACAGTGTGGAAACTGTGAGCCAAAACAAGCCCATCCTCCCTTGGTGTGCACCTCCTGGGTAACCTGGAGAGAGTGAGGAGCACAGTAACTCACGCATGGATCAAGCTGTACCCCAATAAAGGACCCTGGGTTCTTCCTGTAGTGGAGCTCTTAACTTCCAATAGGCACAAAGGTCAGATTTCTGTGGCCCTTCTAAATGGTATATGGGAATTCACATTCGGAAATTATTCTATTCCACAGCCTTAGAACTCTTGACTTAATTATCCCTTTAACAACCATGTGGCCTTATTTAAACACACACACACACACACACACACACACACACACACACGCGCGCGCGCGCAGAGCATCAGCGAGTAAGCATGGGAGTCTGCATCTCAACATAATTTTTCATCGTTGGGAAGAAGCAACTTGGGAGTTGGGCTCTGAAAATACCTAACAAAAAGCTGTCCCCTCCCGCAGCAGAAAGGAGAACAGGGGAGCAGCGAGGCTACTCACTGTCTCCACTTGGTGAAGACAATGGGCTGTGTTTCCAGCCATGAGGCATCAAAAGGGCTGGAGAAGAATTGCAAAAACAGGCCCCTTCTGCGCAGAAAACAGTGGCAAAGTAGAACAGTGGAGACCTGCCTCAGCCGAGACAGCAGCCTTCAAAGCAGAGGAGATGTGGACCAGGGGATGAGGCTGTGGAGGGCAGACTGAGGGGACGCGGCCGCGGAGGGCAGACTGAGGCGGTCCTGGAATTATCCTTTACATCTCAACCTGGCCTGCACTTCTGAGCTCCCACACGGGGTTTTAAAATATATTCATCCCCAGGCTGGTCCTGGGAGCCTCTGCTTCAGTCGGCAGAGGGTGGAGTCTGTGGCACTTGCCTCAAGTTGATTCTGCTATGCCGCCGGCTTAGTTGAAAGTCAAGGATGAAGCATCTGAAATTCTTTTTTTTTTTTTTTCAGAGCTGAGAACCGAACCCAGGGCCTTGTGCTTGCTAGGCGCTCTACCACTGAGCTAAATCCCCAACCCCACATCTGAAATTCTGTGTAACCCTAGAAAGATGACTGAACTCATTTCTTTCTTTCTTTTTTTTTTTCTTTGTTTTTTTCGAGACAGGGTTTCTCTGTGTAGTTTTGGTGCCTGTCCTGGATCTCACTTTGTAGACCAGGCTGGCCTCGAACTCACAAAGATCCGCCTGGCTCTGCCTCCCGAGTGCTGGGATTAAAGGTGTGCACCACCACCACCCGGCCTGAACTCACTTCTTAAAGATAGATATGATGGTTAATATTGTCAATAGCTTCCAGAGTCACCTAGGAGACAGGGCTCTGGACATGCCTGTGTGGTTAAGGGAGCTTCTAGACTGGGTTAGTTTATGAGGGAGTGTTAATATTCTGACCCGCCCCTCAGGGCTGCCTTGCATCCTGATATAAAAGCCTGATTTAAGGAAAACCCCCTCCCTTCTCTCTTTAGCTCCCCCTCTCTCTCCATTTCCATGAGGTGTGCACCCTCAACCTCCCTCCCCCCTTCCTCTCTCTTCTTTCTGTCTCTTCCTCCCGATCTTTCTATCTTTCTAATAAACTCTCTCCACGTGGATGCAGCGCCTGGGTGTGAGTGACTATGTTCACGAGCCGCTGCCCGCCACTATATCTGCCCGGCACATTTCCCTCATGTGTGGGACTCCCTGGTCCAGCCAGCTGGGGGTCCCCAGTGAGCAGTATCATAAGAAGGAGTGTCTAGATTGAGGTGGAAAGACCTTCCTTAACTGTAGGAATCATTCGGTGGGTTGAGGTCCTGCACTTGTTATGCCTAGATCGTGGGGACCCCCAAAATACCACCACAGAGACTGAGTCCTGTATGTAAAAGCAAAGAGCCTTTATTTTCAAGCTCAGAGCTTGGACAGTGGTCAGAGCAGAGAGACTTGAGGCCAGGCAGGGTGGGTTTTTATCACAGCAGAGGTTGGGGTGAGGGGATTTCCAGGGTTCAGGGTCCCAGTTGGCTGACATTTGTCTAGGTATAGGGAATGTTTGGAATGTCAGGTATTTCCTTTTCCTCTGTCTGGGCCTCAGGTACTTCCCCTTAGATGCAGGCCCTCCCTGGGTGGGGTCAGCTTATGGCTTTTCCTGGGTCCAGGTGTTGCCTGTCAGCTGTCTGGGCTTCTAAGCCTGTCATGGCAGCTGTGTGGTCAGGCTGTTTTGGTCCCCACCCCCCCACCCCCCGCCCGCCACGCTTACTAAGGAGAGCAAGCAGCAAACAGCGACTCTCTGTTCCTGACTTCAGCTGCAATGTGATCAGCCACCTCCAGCTCCCACAGCCAGGCCTTCCCCACCATGATGGACTGTATCCTCAAACTGTGAGCCAAAAGAAATCCTTTCTCCCTCATGTGGCTTTTGCCAGGGCATTTTTAATCACCACAACAGAGAGAGTACCTAAGACAGACAGACAGCCGCACAAAGAATTGAGAAATTCTCAGAAACAACAAAACACAGCAGGAAAAAATTAAAAGCATTTGGGAAGAGAAAGGTTGAGACACGGTTGTGGGGCTGGCAGGCTTGGCCACCCCTGGGCTTGGACTTGGGTGCTGGTGGGCCAGGACTGGCCATCCTCCTTTCCTTCAGACTCTCACAGGAAGTTCCCAGGTGCTCACCAGCTCAGTACTTCATTTCTGACTTGCAGCTGTCTGTGTCCTTCACTTTGGGTTTTTGAGTCCTCCTGTTTCTTTACCTTAGATTCATTTACAGATGTGGACTGAGAGCTCAACTCCAGATGCTGGGAGATCGTGAAGAGGCAAGTACCAAACAGGTTAGGTGCGGGGCATGGGGAGGGGTAACGGGGGCGGGGCGGACGGACAGGGGAGATGAGGACTTCAGGTAAGCTATAAGGATGGTGTGGGGTTTACAGAGGCAAGTACCAGGGCAGCTGAGCCAATGAATGGGACAAAGTTTATGTGAGAGTCAGGGGTGTGCAGGGAGAGCAGGATCCATTAGGTGCAGCCTGGCGCTAGAATTTGGTACCCCGCAGGGAACCCCTGGACAGGGACTAACTGGCCGCTCCTGTATGTATTCTCGTATGTGTTCTCGTCTCTCTCCCTTTTCTGAAAAAGCAAATGAATCCACCAGTACAGGACACCCAAGCTATGTGGGCAGCGCCGGCTGGAACACGCCAGCTCACCCTCCCATCTGGCAAGGCTCAGGTGTGGCATTCGGGGATGCTCTCCTTTCGCAGCAGAGATCGAAGGATGGGATTGCCAGGGCGAAGTTATTATCCACCTTGTGGCGGTTCCCTGCCTCTCCCAGGTGCCTTCACCCAAGCCATCTGGAACCTCCTGCGGCGGCCACAGTCCCACCTCGGGCTCTGCTCGGTCCGCGCGCGCCCTCTGGAGGCCACCAACGTGGCGGACCGTCCCCGGGGAGACATCCAGGCGTGGTCCTGCCAGGCTGTGGTGTTGGCAAAGGGCCCTTGAGCTGCGGACAGCCCCGGTGAGCACTGAAGACCTGCTGTAAAGGCCGACTTTATATGTTTACTCGATGATTTAACTTTCCCCGAGTAGGCTAGGTCGTGCTTCCTCTTCCCCAAACCAAAGATCAAGCCTTGTTATGGAGGTATTTGCAAGGTCCTGGGGTGAGGCTCAAAGAGAGTGAGTCTCCAAGAGAGTTAAACCCTTGCACCATAGGGGCTGGACATGTAGTTCCTTAGCTCCACAGCAAGGCCACCAGAAGACACCAACAAAAGCCCCACCTTGAGCTACAAGTTCAGATGGTTCCCCGAAGCAACCACAGGGCCGGGCAGAAGAGAAGTTAGGTTCACAGAGAGCTGGTGGTGGCACTGTCAGCCTCCACTGAGATGCGTACCATTATTCCACCCAAGTCTAGTGTGGTCTACCAGGGAATCATGGGAGCACGGATAACTTAGAGGTGGCTGTACCACTGAGAAAAGTCTCTCCTGAAGTAACTATTAGCCAGGGAAGGTAAGCACTACCACACAGAAACTACCAAGGAACCTGCGGAAATCCTGACACCACACTTGGCCAGGATGGAGATTCTGACAGGGCTTAGGGCGCACCCCCAAACTGCATTTGCCACCTCCTCTCAGGCTGGGTCCCCCGCTGTGTAGAATGAGGAGGAATCGAGGGCATGCAGAGAAGCCTACCTCAGCGGCCTGTGGAAGCACAGTGCCTGCAGGGACAGCTCTTCCATCATCATGGCATCAGCCCTGGGATCTGTCCAACTTTAAATCCTATTTCCCTGAAAGGTCAGAGTGGAAAAGAAAGGGAGCCCTGTGCCTTTGTGAGGACACACTGCCAAGGATTAATGGCAAGACGGGGAGTCAGAGCCTCCCTGGCCTTGTTCTGGAAGCTCTCAGAAGCATCAAGCACCAGCCCTTCATTTTGAAGAGGAGGCCAAACAAACAGCAGCTGACTGTGAAATCCCTTCACGAAGACGCCTGGCTTAAGAGCGCTGATACAGGAAGGCCAGACGGCACTGGAATCTTAGAAGACACTCTCCACACCTCTGCCCAGCCCTGGAGAAGCAGAGACCAGAGGACTTTTGGAGCCACATGGCCCGCCAGTCCAGCTGAATCCATTGGCTCCAGGTTCAGTCTGTCTCCAAGAGTAAGGCAGAGAGTGACTGAGAAAGACAGCCACCAGGGACCTCTTGCCTCTCCAAGTCCCCAGCCTCACTCACAAACACAAAACCCATGCATGCAGTCTCTGTTAACAGCCTGGATTGAAACTTGCTTTCAAATACAGCATAGAACTGTATAATTTTATTTTTATTTCTATGGCAGAAAATTTACACTGTTGAACTCAGTACCAGTGGGTTTAACTATATGCACATACTTGAACAGGCACCACCAATTCTAGAACATTCTTATGATCTCCCCCCACCCCGTCCCTAGCAACGGAGTTACTTCTTTCCTCCCATCCCCCACTCCAGCCCCAGCACCCACCAATTCCCCCTCTGTCTCTGTGACTGGCCTGTTCTGGACATATACAAATGAAGTTGTAAGTGGCTTGGATCTGGCTTCAGTCAATGAAAACGTGTTGGAAATTGTGGGAAAATCTCAATGTGACATTGCCATTTGACCAGTTGTTAACAGTTCAGGTATCAACATCAGCATCCCTCCCCAGGACTCTTATTCTTCTGTACTGAACCCCATGTAGCCAACCATGTTTCAAGGTTCATCCATGTGACAGCAGGGACTCATACCTCATTTCTGTTGATGACTGAATAATACTCCATTTTCTGTAGAGACCATTCTTCACTCAGTTTATCAACTGATGGGCATTTGAGTTGGTAGGTATTATGCTGCCATGCATGTTCATGTACAAGTATGTGAATGTGTTTTCATTTCTGTTGACCTAACCTGGGGTATGTTAACATGACTGAGGAATTGCCAGGCTGCTTCCCTAAGTAGCTGTAACAGTGGCCTCGTGACTAGCAATACCTGAAGGCTTCGGTTTCTCTGCATCCTCACCAATGCTTCCTACTGGATTTCTCTTATGACTAATGATTGCAAAAATTCTTTCTTAGCTGATCATCCATACAACATTATCTCCTCTGGAGAAATGCCTATTCAAATCCTTTGCCTGATTTTCAATTGGGTATTTCTTTTTATTGAGTTGTAGGTGTTCTTTGTGTATCCCTTTTGTGGGTAAGGGGGTTCAAAACAGGGTCTCTCTACATAGGCCTGGCTGTCCTAGAACTTGCTATGTACACCAGATTGGCCTTGAACTCAGAGATCGGCTTGCCTTTGCCTCCTGAGTGCTGAGATTAAAGGCATGCCTAGCTTCTAGAAACAAGTGTCTTATCAGATACATAATTTGCAAACACCTTTCATCTCCTACATTTTTTTCAGTCTTGACTTCTATGGTATAGGTTTTTAGCTTTGGTGGAGACCAGTGACTTGGATTTCATTGTTTTATGGTAAGTGTGGTAGGGATTCAGACCCAGGAACTGACATCCATCAGGCAAGTGTTCTGCCACTGACCTACACCCCCCAGCCCTCTTGTCTTCCTTTTCCACCTGTCCTACTGATGTCCTATCTAAGAATTAAGGTGGCCTGATTCAAGGTCACACATACAGGCGTATTTTCTCCTCAAAGCCTTGTGTTTGGGCACCACCAGATGGTCTGTAAGCTTGTCTGTGGAACATGGTCTCTAAGCTTGTCTGTGGAACATTTTCTTGATTGATGATTGATCGGGGCGGGGTCCATTGTAGGTGGTGCCACCCCTGCGCTGATGGCCTTGGGCTGTATAAGAAAGCAGCCTGAGCAAGCCATGAGGAACCAGCCCATAGATGGTGTTCATCAACGGCCTCTGCATCAGCTCCTGCCTCCCAGCCCTCACCTTGAGTTCTCACAAGGATGGACTGTGATTGGGATGTGTAAGCCAAACCAACCCTTTCCTCCTCAGGTTGCTTTTGTTGTGTTTTATTGCAGCAATGGAAAGTAAACTAAAACACATGTAGATTTTTAGTGGATTTTAACTTAATCTTTACAGATGCTGTAAGGGTCAAACTCCTTTTAAGACAGTCTCACTGTGTAGCCCTTGGCTGGCCAGCACTTACCACGTGACCAGGCTGGCCTCAAACTCACAGAGATCCATCTGCCTCTGCCTCCGGGGTGCTGGGGTTAAGTGTGAGCACCACTGCAGCACCTGCCTTCAAACTCATTCTTTACACATGGAAGTCCAGCCGGTGCGTTTAAAGTCATTGGCAAGAACACAGGAAAGCGCCCTCTGTTGGTCTTCGGTGACATGAATCCCCACTGAATCTTTGCTAAGACACACTGGAGTCTCCAGTGAGCAGTTATTTGAAAGTACCCTTTATCACAGAAGGGCTAGCTCTTCATTCAGTCCCTTCTGGTGTCCACTGAGCACCTATTCTGCATGACTCAAAGATCTGGATCTCACAGAGCCAGACACCAGGCAGATCACTCAGGGCCAGGCAGGGGGCGGGGCTGGTGGGGTTGGTCTTGTGACCTTGACTGGATTGAAAAGCCCCAGTTAGTGAAGCTCTCTCCAGGAGTGTCTATGAGAGCATTTCAGGGACATCAGACCAGGAGAGTTAATTGTCTGATGGAGTCATAACCTGACCATATGGAGGATGTGGAAAAATTGGAGGCAGGGCCTCCACGGAACAAGTAGCTCACTGGGGGCGTGTCCTTGGACTATGTCTTTCCCCCACCCATCCAGTTTCCCTCTCTTGGCTTCTGGTCCATGATGGAGACACTTCCTTTCTCCACCAGAGCGCATGGGCCGAGCGATAGTGGACTGAAAACACCAGCTAGAATCTTTAATTTATTCTCACATTTTGGTCACAGAGACAGAAACTGGCTACTACAGTGGGCTTCTTCTAGGGCGATGTTGAGTTTGAACTTGAGTGGGGGTGGTGAGGGATTTGACAGCCACTGTCTGGGGGAAAAGGCATTCTAGGCAGAGAGCACAGCCACTGTGAAGAGCATCAGACAGGCCTGTGCCTGGCAATTGTGAGAAGTACAAGGAGGCCAGTGGCTGGAGCTGAGTGAGGCAGGGACGGGCCCCAGATGGCCAGGTAACCTGGAATCCTGTTCACGGCCTGGGGACTTTGCAGAGGAGCTGGAACTGGAACAAGTCGGCTGGAGTGGGGGGTTTCTGAGCTGCACAGTGACCCGAGCTGACTTACTGCTGCTCGTCACCATGCTGCCAGGAGAAAATGGAGCTTGTGGCATTAGAGAGAGGAGGAAAGGTTTGCGGGTCTACTGTTTCCATAGTTCGAGTGCTTGAAGGCATCGCCCTTAGCATGTCTTCAGCCTCCCTCCACCTACTGTGCATTAGGACAACTGATCTTACACAGGAGAAGGAAAATGGCCGCTCATGAAACAGTGTAGACACAGCAGCAACCTGAGCTCGGCTTTGTCAGCTACGCCAGACTACACTACAGACTTCCGATGGTAATCTGCCGCAGAAGAACCTACCGCCACCTTTGCCCCTCCTTCTCGTGCTCGTTACTACTACTCGGTCACCAAGTTAAAACCACTTTTGTTGTTTTTTCTTTAATTTTATCTTTATTCGTGTGTACGTGTGTTCTGGTCCTGGATGTAAGAGGGTGTTTGATCCCCCGGAACTGGAGTTGCGGACGGTCGTGAGCTGCCTACTGTGGGTGCAGGAACTGAACTGGTCCTCTGGAAGAGCAGCAAGTGCTCTTAACTGCCAAGCCATCTCTCCAGCCCCCCATCTTGTTTTCTTGATACAGGGTCTCACAATAAACCCTACCTTGGCCCTAAATTTGTAATCCTCCTGCCTGAGCCTCCTGAGTTACTAAATACACTGAACTGCAGAAAAGAAAGAGGTTGCAGAGTGTTGGTGGAAACTATCAGGTGTCCATTGTCCTCCGAAGCCAGAGCCCCTCAAGCCCCATCTCACCACCGGGTGCTGATGAGGGGAAGCTAAGCTACAGACCCCACTGATCCCAGGACCAGCCTAACTAGTTGGTCTACAGACTTCTTTTTGTTCCTTAATGCCTCGTTCAGACTGACCTCGGACTCCCACCTCAGCCTCCACGGAAGCTCTGCTGTGAGAGGGCCACTGGCCTTTTTACTGTCTTTTTGGTTTGGGATTTTGTATTGGACAGAGTCTCGCTATGTAGCCTTGACTGGCCTGGAATGCGTGTGGACCAGACTGGCCTCCAGCTCATGGAGATCTACCTCCCTGTTTCCCACACACTGGAACAGGTGTGCATCACCACACTCAGCTTGAGCCTGTTTTTTAATATATTTGGAAATTTTAAAAAATTACAAAATAATTCACAAAAGTGCTAAATTTTAGTCAGTATGGTTTATTTGGGGGGCAGCAGAGCTTATGGAAATTATTATAATTTAATTTGTAAATCACCCACAAGTCTTTATTTTCTTGTGGTTGTTTGATGAGGCAGGGTGTCCGGTACGCTGTCCTCAAACTTGTGCTGAGGACAACCTTGGACTCCTGATGGTCCTCTTGCCTCTTGCCTTTTGACTCTTGCTGGGATTACATCACCACGCCTAACAGAAATATGCCGTCCTGTCTCAGTCTATGTGGACTGCTATTAAAATACAGTCGGCTGGGGAGCATGTGAACAGGAAAACTTCCTGTTTTCAGTTCTGGAGGCTGTGAAGTCCACCATCAAGGTGCCTGTGTCCCCACAGTCAGCAGCTTTTGTGGCACATGGAAGGGACTGTGAGTCTCTGTCAGGCCTCACTTTTAAAAGGGCACTAATCCCACTCCTCAGGGCTCTGCTCCCTCATCTAACCACCCCCTAGTCTCCCTTACGGTACCCCCTCTCAGGTGAGGGATTCAACCACTATCTGCTAATACCATCAGCTCTGGGTGAGCGTTCTCCGGAGACGTAACTCAGACCACAGTGCTTTGCCGTGCCATGTAATATCCAGAACGTGCAGTCACTTCCTGGATGGACTTCCCAGTCTTGCTTACCCCATCTTAAACATCTTCATGTTTTAAATGACTATCTGTTAACTGCAAACTCAACCTATTTTCCTTTTAAAGGCTCCTGCAGGAGCTGGAGAGGTGACTCAGGGGTTAAGAGCACATGCTGCTAACCAGAGGACCTGAGTTTGGTTCCCAGCTCACAAGTGCCTGTTACTCTAGCTCCAGGGGACCCAACACTCTCTTCTGGCCTCCACGGACACTCAAACATATGTATACACACACATAAATAAAAATAAAATAAATATTAAGAAAAAAGATTCCTGCTAACTAATGAATGATGCATTCTTGATGTCTTAGGCCAAAATTAACTAAAGATCAAAGGAAGACCAGCTACGTGTGCTGTGAGGTGAGTAGAGTTTGTCAACTGCCACACTCACAGCAGAAGAAAACCCAGGAAACCAGTGCCAAAGAGATTTTTGGTGTGTTTTGTTGTTGTTGTTTGTTTTTCAAGAAAGGGTTTCTCTGTGTAATAGCTGCCCTGGAACTCACTCTGTAGAACAGGCTGGCCTCATACTCAGAGATCCGTCTGCCTCTGCCTCTCCAGTGCTGGGATTAAAAGTGTGCACCCCCTCACCCAGCTGCCAAAGTTTTATTGTTGAAAAACAATGGCCCAAACCTCCAAGGACCACACACTGTAGTTTATTAACAAAAAGCACACAGTGATAACTGTACAGTTCCTCCTCTGCAATCACCACTCTTTGAGTGACCACCTTTTCTGGAAATGGAGCAACAAACATACTTTAAAACCTTTCTGATAAATATATTGCTGCACTGCATCCAGCCTGGATAGCCCTCTTCAACAAGGCATACGCTGGAGCCTGTGGAGAACAAAAGGCGGGAATGTAGTTGGTGGTAGAGGGCCTGTCTAGCATGCAGAGCACCCTGAGTTTGGTCTGCAGTACTTCTTGGGGGGAATAAGCACACAGAGAAAGAGCCATGCTCAGCAGTACAGCGCTTGCCTAGCAAGACCCGGGGTTCAACCCCAACACCTAAACAACCGCAATCAGACCAAATAGGGTGCATCTATGTTTAGATGTGAGACTTGGACTCACTGGAAGGGCAGGGTTTGGGCTCCTCTGGATAAGAAACAGGATCTGGAAAATCACTTAATTTGAAACAAAAGCCATTCAGACGGCTGGCGGCATCTCTGGCCATTGAACCCTAGGTTGTTTCTTGGGATAATCACAGAGTAGGACATGGGAGCCTTACCCTGGACCAAGGCTGAGCTTGTGTGCATTCTGCCAAGTAGCTGGCTCCCTAACTTCTGACCTTTACTTTCAAATGTCTTTCTGGGAACAGAAACCTTTGGCCCCTCCACCTTTAAAACAGTCCCCAAGCATCACCAGGAGCAGGCTATCCCTACCAACTCCGCATCGTGTTCCAGGCCAGTGTCGTGGTGCTCAAGCTCGTCGTCTCGAAACTTCTTGATGACCTGAAAAGGAAAAGGAATCCAAGCAGAAGTAAGTCAGCACTCTAGGTCGCCTGCTGCTCATCCTATTTCCAAGCCAGAGCATCGGGTTCTATCTACAGGTGAGGTCCACATGCTTTTCCTATGAAAGGCCAGTGTTCACTCTGCCATTCCAGTGGGGAGAGCAGCCCTGCAAGAGGAAACCACGGGTGTGGCTCTAATAAGATTTACTTATGAAACAAACTTGGCCCACAGGCTGGTGTTTGCCAACTGCTGATTTAGGTTTTAAAAATTAAGAGTTGTGGTCTGTCTTAGTCACTGTTCTATTGCTGTGAAAAGACACTATGACCAAAAGAACTCTTATAAATAAAGAAAGCATTTAATTGGGGGCTGGCTTACAGGTTCAAAAGTTAGTCCATTATCAGCATGGCAGGGAGCATAGCAACACTTATGGTGCTGGAGGGGTAGCTGAGAGCTATAACCTGATCTGCACGCCGAGAGAGAGGCTCTGGGCCTGGCTTGGGCTTTTGAAATCTTAAAGCCCACCCCCAGTGACACCACTTCCTCCAACAAGGCCACACCTCCTAATCCTCCTCATCCTTCTCAAATAATGCCACTCCCTGATGACTAAGCATTCAAATATATGAGCCTATGAGGGCCATTCTTATTCAAATTACTACATGGATACAGTGATGCACACTTAGAACTCCAGCACTCAGAAGGCAGAAGCAGGAGGACCAAGAGTCAAGAACAGCCTGGGCTATAAACAGAGACTTTATCTTGAAAACAAAACAAACAAAATCCAAACAAACTACTGAGGGGTAGAGGGATGGTGCTGAGGCAGGGGGATCCTTTGTACCCACTAATTCAAGAGCAGCCTGGGCTAAGTAGTTCCTTCTTTCCTGTAGAAAATTACCTGGGGTGCTCTAGCACTTCAGTCACTCAGCCTAAAGAGTTCATCATCATTTTTTTTAATTTTATTTTTGAGATTATAATTTAATTACCATACTTCACCCTTCCCTTTACTCCCTCCAAACTTTCCCATAAACCTCTCCATGCTTTCCTTTAAATTTATACCCTCTTTTTTTCACTAATTGTTATTGCATGCATATATGTGTTTGTATAGACATATTTAAATATAACCTGCTCAGTTTATCGAATGCTACCTGTATGTATGCTTTCAGGGCTGACCTTTTGGTACCGGACCACCAATGGGTGTACTCTTCCCTGGAGCAGGCCACCTCTCCTGTCTCAGCTTCCCTCCATTCCCTGTGGTTCTTTGTGTAGGCTGAGGCCTCGGGGACTTTTCTCTGTCCAACTTAGCATGATAGCTGGTGTCTTCTTTGTACAGCCCATGTGCTGTTGAGTCATGGATGTACAGAGGACACACAGCCCTGGACTCAGGAGACATTGGTTCTAGGCTTCACTGTGCTGGAGCTGTATGACCTGTCTGTCTCACCTAGAAGACGACTCCCCCACCCCCGCTGTCTAAGCCCACCTTCTTAACACCCTGACTTCTTTCTTCTCACCACCAGTCACCTGCCCTTTCTCCCCACAAGCAGAACACAGTCAGTCACCTGCAGCAGCTCTTCATACTTCCCAGGGTCCTCCTCCATCAGCGTGCGGATCTGGTTGTTGTAGTGATGAGCTATAGACTCTTCTACAGCCACAGTGCAGGCCATTGCCCCTTCCTTCCCCAGCAAGGCAGTTCCTGCCCCTGCAATCGTCATACAAGGTCAAGCATGAGCCACATGCTGCTGGTCAAGCACATCTGTGAGGCATCCTGACATCTGGGCTGGTAACTCTCTATGGTAGGGTTGTGTTGTGCATCTGGGGATTTTATATATATGTATATAAACATAATTCTTGATTGATTCTTTGGTAATTTCACATCATGCACCCAATCCCACTCATCTCCCAGTCACTACATATCCACCTCTCACCCCTACAGCATCACCCCAAAAAGAACCTCCCCCCAAAATTAATTAAAAAACAAAGCAAACAACAACAACAACAACAACAACTAAGAAATGAAAACCACCTTGCTCCTCCATCTTTTCACCTCTCCAACTCCTCTTCATTCATCCTAGTGGCACTGGGAGCTGCGGTGTGTTACACAGTACACCCTTTTGTCCAATCAGCCCCACTCACAAACGTTCACTGCAGTAAGTCTGGTTCAAGGCCTCTGGCCTCTAGTACACACAATCATCATCACTGGACTCTCACCAAAACTCCTCTCGGACATCCTGCTGTTGCCCTGAGTCACGGAGATCCTGTGGCTATGGTTCCGCAGGATCAGTCCCTTCACACACTCCAGCAGGTCATAGATGGGGCAGATGTTAGGATGCGGCAACCCAAGGCCCAGGATGTGGGTCTGGGTGGTAGCTGAGCTGGTCAGTCTAGACCTTTGGGATGGCCCCCTCCCTCAGGCAAGGGGTGGAGCCATCTCTCCTGAGTATGGGAGTGGGGGGAGCTTTCCCATGAGGGTTAGGGCCAGCTCCCCTGCTGCAGTGTCCAGACAGGGGCAGGGCCAGCTATCCCCAGGCCAGTGAAGGGTGGATTTCAACACACATGGTTTCTATGGCCCTACATCTGGAAATGTTTAATGGCACCCAGTGTCTACCCTCCAGATATCAGTAATACCTGCTAAGCATAACTACTGGACATTTAGATATTCCCATGAATGTTCTGAGACAGTTACCCCACGTTGAGAAGTAGTTTGAGCTCGTTACTAGATGCTAGTCACAAGTGCTTTTTGAGTGCATTTTTCTGTTTTATTTGGTTGGTTTGATTGGTTTTGTTTTTTGAGACAAGGCCTCACTACGAAACCCAAGTTCACCTGGAAGTTACTGTGTAGCCAAGGCTTGTGTTCTCCACCCTCCTGCCTCGGCCACGTGAGTGGGGAGCTGCAAGTTGGCACCACCAGGCAGGCTCAATGAGCCCTGGCCCTTCTGCTGAGAGCCGAGAGCGTGACACTGAGTTCTTTGCTCTTCTTTTTTTCTTCCCTTTGGGGCAGGGGCTTGAGACAGGGTTTCTCTGTGTACCCCTGGCTGTCCTGGAACTCACTCTGTAGCCCAGGCTGGCCTTGAACTCAGATCTGCCTGCCTCTGCCTCCTGAGTGCTGGGATTAAAGGGGTGGGCGACCATGCCCAGCACTCAAGCTGATCTCAGGTTAGAATCACCAGGAGACATCATCTGGCTGTGACTTCACTATCTAGCTTCCCTCTGTGTGTATTATACTTTCTATTTATGAAAGTGGTGATTCTATCTTAAAGTTATATGAGCAAAAAAAATTCAATCCGCTCAATTTAAGTTTAGGAAAACACTAAGTAAATAACAAAGGTTTGGTGAAGACATGAACCCATTACCAACAGCCCAAGTTGCTCCTGGACAGACACTTACCTAGTGCAAAGCCCGCCAAGTTCCATAAGGGCATCAGAATCGTAGGTCGGACCCTGAATGCAACCATCAGCTCATTGAACTTTTTCAAATGGTCCTTCTCTTGATCCCACATTTTCTAGGAAAAAAATTAAAAAACTAAAAAAATACCACCACCACCAACAACAACAAAAACCCCACCACCATAACAACAACCAAACCAAACCAAAACCATAAAAAGCGGCAAGCATTACAGGGGCCTGCTGCTACACCCTGAGGACTTGCTATGGCAATGAGGAAGCGGTGTAATGAGGAGAATGCTGCCTCCCATCCCTTACGTATCCATAAGATAAAAGCAAACACAGAAGAATCTCCAAAGAGAAAGAGCCCGCGAGGCAAAGGAGGAACGGAAGCTGCACCTCACACACAGCTGAGAGCTCCACTGCCACACCTTCAGACCCACACACACCTCAGTGACCAGGCTCCACATCTGTGTGCGAGACGCTGACCCAGTTCAGAACTGGAAGGGCAAAATGTCAGTCACGGTGTAATTTCCTTCTAGACTCCACACAAAGGACGGGGACAGAAGGGTGACAGCAGCCAAGGTGAGACAGTCAGTGCCTCCTAAGCACCGGGTGCCATCCACATGGCTCAGGCAGGCTACTCCTGCCACCCACACAATGCCTTGTTAGGGCAGACCGATTATCCTGAGGACTCAGAGCTCAGTCATCTTGCAGTGAGCCCTCGGGAACCCCAGGCTCTGAGACATCGGTTCAAGCAACCACAGGTGAAAATAACGGCAAAGAACTGTGTCCTGAAAACACACAGACTGCTCTCAATAGGAAACAGAACAGCAAATGTGTGGTACTCTCCTGGCATGGGGGACTCTCAATAGCCTTGACATGCTTCAAGGTAGAGATGCGCAGAGCAGGGGCTTCCTGCAGATATAGACCATCTTACACATGGATGACCTCTGGGGTGTCTGCGGCGAATCTGAAGGGACACCATGCTACGATACCACATGCCAGGCATGGTGCCAACAGCTCCATATGAGCTTGTTTATTCCCCAACCAAACCAAAGTTAGGGGTTTTACCAGGCTAGTTTACACAGGTCACGTGACCTCTTCAATGCCACAGAAGGTGAGAGATCTAGAAAGGAAAACTGGATCTTTGGGACTATAAACCCCTCTCTCTGGCACTCTGTGACTGGAGAAGCCTACAATGACCTCCTGGCACATGGAACATTCCCTTAATGAAGGGATTTTTCAGCCTTTTCTACCATGAAACATTCACACCACAAATACACTCGATTTTCACACTCAATTTCTTTCTTTTACACTTCCTCTCTCCCCATTCTTTCTGACTGACACTTCCTATGTAGACCAGGCTGGCCTCAAACTCACAGAGAGCACGTTGCCTCTACCTCCCAAGTGCTGGGATTAAAGGCATGTACCACCACACCCAGCCATGTTCAATTTATATCTGTGCTTTTATATAAACAGAACACGTGCTCTTTGTTTCCCAGAACCTCCCTTTGGGACATACTGGCAAAAGTGATTACTGTGGGCTTCAGATAGATTGCCAATGCAACAGATAGGTTGAGACTTAGGGAAGAGCCCACCTGAATGACAGGGCCAACACTGGACCGGCCCAGCACAGCCATCTGCCCTGCATAGATGCGGTTTGCTCCATATTCACCAGCGTGATCCACCCGGATGATTCGATCCACAGTTGCCCGGTTAATATTGTCTAGGGTCATTCCAGAACTGTGAAACCTGATGACGATGCCTCTTCCACAGGCTGCAAGGAAAATGCAAGTAACGGTCCTTCATCATCCACACAGAACATTGATATTGATACTGTGCTTTTTATTCTGAAAAGATGACATATATCTGTGTGTGTGTGTGTGTGTGTGTGTGTGTGTGTGTGTGTGTGTTGATGTGCAAGTGGCAGTCAGAGGACAATTTGCAGACATCAGTTTTCTCCCTCCTCCATGTGGGGCCCAGGCATGGAACTCAAGCCCTTAGGCTTGGCAGCAAGCACCTTTACCCACTGAACCATCTCACAGGCCTGTAGTCCTTTTGCAAACAGAATGAAAGACATGTTAGAACCAAGGCCATAAATGAGCCCTGAGGGCCGGGCATGTCTATCAATGCATTCTTTGTCCTCTGGACATCTCAAACCCAAAAGATTTCACTAAAATCATGGGCTTCTGGCTTTGCTTTACACACACGGCCATCTGGAGAGGCTGAAGCCTGTCTCACCAGGCAGCTCACGTGACAGCGGCTTCAGGAAAGGCTCTCCCCTCCCAAGGGCACAGCAGAAGCCCATGGAACACATCCAAAGCCATGATGCCCTTCCCCAGTCTCCCTGGGAAACAGCTCAGGGTGCAAAGTCTGGCAGCCCAGGTTGGGACTTACACCAGGTCCATGGACAGGTGGCTAGAGACCCAGTCTGACAGTTTAGGTTTGACCTCACAAACTAAACTCCTCTTTAAAATGTAAATTCTTTTGAGGAAACTGAAGGGCAAACCCTTCCGTTATACTCTCTTAGCCCTAGATTAGAGGATCTCAAATGTTCACCCCCTTTGAGGAGGTTTTTTTTTTTTTTTTTTTTTGGCTTTTCAAGACAGGGTTTCTCTGTGTAGTTTTGGTGCCTGTCCTGGATCTCGCTCTGTAGACCAGGCTGGCCTTGAACTCACAGAGATCTGCCTGGCTCTGCCTCCCGAGTGCTGGGATTAAAGGCGTGCGCCACCACCGCCTTTGTAGTAAGGTTCGTTCGCCTCCTATGAAAACAGAAACCATGGGTCCTCTGGCTTGTCACCCCAGCTGCAGCCTAGGTTGGCATTACTTAAAGTGTTACAGGCACTTTGCTATGACTACTGGGTCTTTACACCTCGGCTAACTTCAACATCCAGAAAAGGGGTGAAAAGAGTCATCTGGGACACATCTTTGGCTCTTCCATTAAGAAGGTCTAAGGTCTCCAGGCACAAGGCCATGGGGCGGGCTTGGTGAATCTAGGATACATGCATGTCAGGGTCCTGAACATGAACTTTGCTAATAAGTAGAACTTTTTTTTTGTTTTGTTTTGTTTTTTGTTTTTTCCTGAGACAGTGTTTCTCTGTGTAACAGCCTTGGCTATCCTAGAACTCGCTTTGTAGCCCAGGCTGGCCTCGAACTCACAGAGATCCATCTACCTCTGCCTCCCGAGTGCTGGGATTAAAGGTGTGTGCCGCCACTGCCCGGCCCAAGTAGAATTTTAAATGTTGTACTTATTTATTATGGTGCTGCAGAACAAGCCCAGGGCTTGATGTATTCAGGGAAAATAGTCTACCTGAACAGAGTCCAGAAAGAAGACACAGAACCTCAGTGGTGCCAATGTAAGACACCACTCCTGATTGTCTTCAGAAAGTGGCCTCTACGGGCTGTGGCCTATGTTTTATGGGAGAGCAATGGGACACAACCAAAGTGACCTGCTGTGTTTCAAGTTCAAGGCCCTGCACTTCTGGCCAACCTGTTTCCTTGAAGAAAGTAGGGTCTGGAGACAGAACTGATGACCCAGTTCTACTTCTCAGCACAACCTTGTTTGCTAATTCTCTTACTCATTAGCAAAGGAAGAGGCAACCCTTTTAAAAAGTTACTGAAAAATAGCAAAGAGCTGAGCCGGTGGACCAAGTTCATACAGCTGGCTTTTTTACTGAGAACACATTGGACTGCTCCCTAAAATCCCACCTCTCGTCTAGATTCAGGCACTCAATAGAGGATCATGAAGCTTGTGTTTGTCCTTTTATCTAACCAAACCCATATAGATGGGTTAAATCCCCAATCAATTCCAACATCAGGAGGCAGAGGCGGCAGAGCTCTGTGAGTTTGAGGACATCCTGGAGAAATAGCAAGTTCCAGGTCAGCCAGAGCTACAGAGTGAGATGCTGTCTCAAAGCCAAAACAAAAAACTACCCAATAACAAGGCTATTTTCTTTTTTAAGGAGAAACACACACTTAAGATTCTTTATTATCATGAGGCTAAATGAGACAAAGGAAGCCAAATAACTTCATAAATGAAAACAAATGGTTCTGTGTGTGTGTGTGTGTGTGTGTGTGTGTGTGTGTGTGTGTTTTCAAGACAGGGTTTCTATGTAGCCTTGGCTGTCCTGAAAACTCACTCGGTAGACCAGGCTGGCCTTGAACTCATGGAGATCTGCCTGCTGAGTACTGGGATTAAAAGCGTGTGCCACCACCGCTCGACCAAATGATTCTTACTGTTACCTGCTCACTGGGTTAACAAGAAGTCTTAATATTCACATCCCTGGGTCCTGACTGCCTTGTTACCCACTTTAAAATAAACAGAAGCTCAGTGTTAGAAGCTCTCAAATGTGCTGTTCCAACAGTGGTACCTGGGAGGTTTTAAGTAGCTTATGGAATAATAAGTAACATACTAAGAGGCTCTTAAAAATTCTCTTCTAGTCCATTTGTCATCAAGGAAAACATCTCTATTTACAGCTGACATTTCTTAAATAATATGTAAACACTTGCTAAGCACTCTTCTTTTTCAGAAAGAAAAACAGTCTTGGGTCAAGCCTTGGTAGGCATACACAAACAGTATCTAATGAAGTTTCATATCTTGTTATGGTGGTGGTGGTGTGTGTGTGTGTGTGTGTGTGTGCGTGCGTGCGTGCGCGTGATTATTCATCCATTTGGGGCCAGGCAATACTGGCTTACTGTTTACCACAAAGACGTGGTTTTGATAAAATTATTTAATACGTCGTAGTTATACAAAAACATATCGCAAAATTGCAAACAGTATTGCTATCAGGCAAAACAGAGATCTAATGCCTGAAGATTTAGTTTTGCAAAAACGGCCTCAAAATTTTCAGGGGCAGCTCAGATGATACATGATTCAGACCTGAATCCAGATCCACTTCTCTTCATTCCAAATTCAATGTTTCTCATATTTTGCAATGCAAACAGTCCCATGAGGAGCTTGATAAAAATACTGATACCAGGGCTGGAAAGAGGGCTCAGCAGTTAAGAGTGTGTACTGCACTTTGCAGAGGACTTGAGTTCGTTTTCAGCACCAACATACAGGAGCTCACAAACGGCCTGTTATTTCAGCTCCAAATTTAAACCCCGCTCTGGCATCTATGGCACTTAACTATTGTGCGAGTGCGAGCGTGCGAGCGCGCGCGCGCGCGCGCACACACACACACACACAATTTTTAAAAAATCTAGAAAAGAAACATATATCAAACATATATCAAGAAGATAATGAAACATATATCAAACATATATCAAGTAGATAATGAGCGGGACCCGGAGATCTGCATTTCTAACAGGTTAATGCTGCCGACGGAGGGCTACTTTGCTCGAGAAAGTCCCGGTAGAGACTACAGTGATACTGCAAGGACACTCAAGTTCCACATCTGCACTGACGTCAAGTCATAGGCTGGTAATCACTCGGTCCCCCAGCGCATCCTGCGCAAGTCCACCTGTTTCTGTCAATCACCTCGACGTATGCTACAAGTCCCACCCCCACGTCGCGCGCCTGTGACGCAATGAACGTCTCCCCGTGACACCCGTGACCTCCCCTTCAAATACTCCCCGCATGGAACCCTGCGCCGGCCCGGGACCGCGAGCGGCCGGTACCTGAGGAGGGCCTCTGGGCACTCTTCTGCAGGCGCCACACCGAGGCAGCCGCTATCGCCCTCGCGCCGCTCATCGCCGGTGACAATGCAACCACGGCCCGAGAGCCTGGGCCAATCGTGCTTTCGGCTCAGGGTGATGACGCACCAGTGCGTCGGACCGGAACCAGCGGAAACGCCCCTAGACCCGGCATTCCATCCGATTGGCTGGAAATGGCCAATGCAAGAACTCTATTGGATGTACTCCCTGTCGATCATTGTGACGTCATGAAGGGGGCCTTAGCTGCTTTTATGGATGAGGATGCGGAGTTTCCCTGGAGAAGCAGCCCAGGTGCACTGCCCACTGTCTTGGGAAGGCGACTCCTAGGTCATGTTGGGGTCTTTGTTTCCCCCGCTTTACGAAGATTATTTTTCTCTATTTGCAGCCTCTCTACACCTAAAAATCAGTAGAAATTACGTACTAAAACACTTCAGTGTTTGGTGTAATTGTGGGTCTGATAGTTCATTTCACAATATTTCCTGTCCCTTCTCAATTTTCATATTGAGGTTTGTTTCATACATTGCTCTTCATACTTTACTGGATTATTTCTGGCCGTGTGTATCTGCGCACATTAGTGGTGAAGATGGCTGTGTATTGAGGGAAGGAAAGTTTAGCAACATACGTTAACCCTTTAAAAGTGCATATCCATTAATATGACAGCTAGGGTCTAGCCAACAGAAATAAACTTTGAAGTAAGTAATGTGTATGAGGACAAAAAAATGCCTACAATGATATACATCAGTTATTATAGGTGCCACCAGAAGCTGTGCCTTTAAGGGAGCTTCAGCTTGAACCTTTGGTTATTGTATATATTTGATGCATAGCTACTGTAAAATAATTGAAGCTACTAAGCTATTCTATGTAACTATAGTGTTCAAATTAGTATACTACAGTAACTTAAAATTAAGATGAACCAAGTACTCAATATTAGCGGCAGTGAGGGTGCTATAACATTCCCTTGTCATGCTCAGCTTAAATCTCGATCCCAAAACCATCACAGATTCAAAGCCTTTGCCATGTATTGCACTTCTAGATCTAAGGAGAAAAAAAATGTTGGGATGTATGATGTCCTAGTTATGGAAAAATTTTGGAAGTAAAATGTTAAAAGTTGGAGCAGAGAGATGGCTCAGAGGTTAAGAGTGCTTCCTGGTCTTGTCAGACCTGACAAGACCTGGGTTTGAGTCCCAGCACCCACACCAGGAGGCTAACAGCTGCCTGTAACTACAGGTCTAGGGTATCAGGCACCCTCCTCTGGACTGTGCAGACACACAGGACACATACTCACTGTAGTAGAATACTATTTTAAGGTGTGTTACTTTTGTTTATGTTGCATTTGTTTAACTCTGTGAAGCTGTGTTACTGTGCTTGTCTAAACAAACACCTGATGGTCGAATAAAGAACTAAATGGCCAATGAATGGCAAGGCAGGAGGAAGGATAGGTGGGGTTGGCAGGCAGAGAGAATATATAGAAGGAGAAATCTGGGAGAAAAAGGAAGAGATCTAGCAGCCAGAGGAGGAGGCGGCTCCAGGGGCCAGCCACCCAGCTACACAACCAGCAAGCCACAGAGTAAAAGTAAGATTAACAGAAGTAAGAGAACGGGAAAAGCCCAAAGGCCAAAGGTAGATGGGATAAGTTAAGAAAAGCTGGCTTGGCCGGGCGGTGGTGGTGCACGCCTTTAATCCCAGCACTTGGGAGGCAGAGGCAGGCAGATCTCTGTGAGTTCAAGACCAGACTGGTCTACAGAGTGAGTTCCAGGAAAGGCGCAAAGCTACACAGAGAAACCTTGTCTCAAAAAAAAAAAAAAAAGAAAAGAAAAGAAAGAAAAAAAGCTAGAAATCAAGCCAAGCTAAGGCCAGGCATTCATAATTAAGAATAAGCCTACATGTGTGATTTATTTGGGAGCTGGTGACAGGCTCCCCAAAAGAGCAAAAACCCCAAAACAACAATTCACAAATCACATTTTAAAAAAATTCAATGTTACCATCAAGAGAATGCTAAAAAAAAAAAAAAAAAAAAAAAAAAAGTGATTCATGAGCAGAGATAGCAGCTCCCTGGAATGTGTGTGATGATTTTTTTAAAGTTCAGATCTGATTGGGTAACTCAGGCTCGCCTCAGAGTGGTGATACAGCTGCTTCAGCCTCCGGAGCTCACAGGTGTATGTCAGTACGATGAACTGTGAAAGAACTTTGAATAAAATAAGAAAACATTTAAGTGGAGAAAGTGAGAATACTACAATTTTTTTTTCTTCTCTCCCTCTACTTGTGCTTTATTTTTTTATTTTTGGTTATAAGACAACCGTCTCACCCTGTATCCGGGAGTCTTGGAACTTGCTGTGTAGTCCAGGCTGGCCTTGAAGTCTTTGCAGTCTGCCTGCCTCAGCCTCACTGGTGCCTCTGTACTTCATTTAAAAAAAAAAGTTGTGTACTTGTAATTTTAATTTTCCTCTGTAGTTTTTCAATGTAGTTTCTATGGTAAGTATTTTTATGTTTCCAAACCAAAAGGGAACAAAGAGTATGTGCTTCTCTAATCAAATGCTGAAATAGAAAAGCAATTTGTCTTATTTTGTATTTTAAATGTAAAGAAACTGTCTAAGAAGGTGAAGACATTTGTTCACAGTCACACAGCAAAGGGTACACATCCCATGTTTCCATCACTTCTCTCACTCTGGTCAGGCTTCTGGGAAAGCCGCACACTACAGCGTCAGGATGTGTTCAGAAGTTCTCATAAGGTCGGACCTTGTGCCACCCTGGAAAATAATGAATTCATTTTTTCCCAAATACTTAGCCTAAGTGGCTAGCAGCCCATCAGATTTTCAGCTGCAAGATCTTATTTGCGAACTTAAAGAGTTAATGCAAACTAAAGACCTGTCTAACTGGATTCTCCTTTTACTGGGATGTGACCATTTTTGTGACTGCAAGAACCTGCCAGTCTGCCTTTAAAAAGAAAAAAAAAAGCAAGAGCCTATAGAAGAAGAGTGCAAACTGGAAATGTTTGCAGGGGGCTTTTAAAGTTCAATCTTCCAGTGTGTGTGTAGGGGAAGAATGACAAAACCCACTTCAAGTACCCATTAGTGGTTCCATGGTTACAGGACATGTGTATTGCTGCTGTGCAATGCTATGAGACCAGTAAAAAGAAGGATGTAACTACTTGCACAGAACTTCAAGGTATTAAGGAAAAAATCAGAAATATGTATTCACAACACATACTCAACACATATATATATATATCTACTTCAATATTTATTATATCTTTATAGAATAAAATAAACACTAACAGTTGTTTTCTATGGTGCTGAGATATAAAATACTTAAAATATCTTTGTCTTTGAAGTTTTAAACACAAACACATAGACATGCTTTTCTTTGGCTTCAGGAAAGCCAAGAAGTGATAAAATTCATCAAACACATCCATCAGATGTCAAAATGCTATTTCTTCTAACTTCAGTGAAAAATAAAGAGCAACTTTACAGAGTATTGCAATTTTCCTCATCACTTGATTCTTGACGAGGTGCTTCTGTGGTTTCAAGTACACACACACTTTAAAACTTTCAAGACAGTGTAATCAGTAGTTTAACACATCTGTTAGAGAGCCTCAGTAGTTTAACACATCTGTTAGAGAGCCGGTATGGTTTAAAAACTAAACTGACATTGCCTGGTTATTAAAGTTATCAAAAAATTCAAGTAAGAGGTATGCACATTAGCAGCATTAACTAAAACTAACACACTAGTTGGCATATTTTGCTGTCCATTTTATAACAAAGAAAACAGCGTATTGTTCATTTTATCCACCATCTGTACAAACAGAGTAGATAATCTTCAGGGGTACAGTGAGGGACAAGAGTATTATATGAAGGCACTAGGCAAAAATGCCAACAATTAGAATTTGTAAAATGAGGATGGAATGAACTTTGGTTTATTCAAAATTCCTGTTAAGTTTAAAAATTCATAGATCTTCAAATACAAGAAAAGGTTAGGAAATAACACATTCTCACAGGCACAAAAATGTCCTGTGTTAATACAGCCTCATGAAAGATCAAAGAAATGATTGTGTTGGGCTTGAGGATGAGTTCCATCTACACACACACACACACACACACACACACACACACACACACACATACACACACACGGGGAGTGGGGAACCCTTTATACACATACAGATGTGTTAGCCATGACAAGTTTGCTTTGCTTTCAGAGCAAGAAGCCAATCATTTTTGAGAACCAAGGCAGTGGTTGGAGGAGGGAAATCCTTCTTGGCAGTTTTCTAAAACATGAACCTAATTTTAAATGTCAGAAAAGGTTAGGAGCCAGTAAAAAAGAGTAGAAGACTCAAAGTATCTGTCACAGGGCTTGCAGCACTCTGAGAGACTTTAAAGTAGAAGCAGATGGAATTAGACACTATTAAAAGGGTCAGCTTTGGGAAAGCATATGACGAGGTATTTATTAAATATGGTTTTTACTGTAGTGGAGATCTTAAAAGGCACTCCATTTTTGTAATGTTTTATAAAAACAAAGGTACACACATCCAAAGTTTTAAGTGCAGGCAAACAAAACCTAGCCCTTTGGAACGTGTATTTAAGTAATCAGAACCCAACCTATGTTTGTATTATGGGCTGTTCTTATGAACAGGCTAAGCCATGGATCTACATCTGCAATCACACATATAACCCCTGAGCCTTAGCCTCAGCTCCAATACCAAACAGCACACTGTAGCCTGGCTCTGAAACATTTGGGGTCCTTCAGGAATGAAGAGCTCCGTGCAAGGAAGAGACATTTGGAAAACAGAGAGGAACTGTCCATCCACCTTGCAAGGTTTTACCCTTCTCCAATTCTGTCACCAAATCTCAGAACTCAGAGCAGGTGGAAACAGAAGGTTGGGACTAACCAGTCAGCTAAGGTCACTTTCCCTTGAGGAGTGAATAAGGCTACAGAAAAGGCTTGGAGAGCTGAGAAGCGGGGCTCCAACCTGCCCCAGTCCCCTGCTCAAGGGCTGACACCCATACGGGCGGAAATTCAAGTGTGGTCCGGGCACATGGCAGAGGCTACCATGATGGTCTCTCCACATTCTTATCAGCTGTTCCCAGCCTTTAGCACCTGAAGATGCATGTTCGTTTGAAAAAAGAAGTCAGGTTTAAGTTTAAGTCACCACTGACATTTGAGAGGGCACTCACTCAACCTGGAAAGGCTTCCAAAGAAACCACCCAGCTTCAGAGATAGGGGAACTCAGTTTTACTTTGAAAAAACAACACATACAAACCTTTAAAAAATACAAAAGTCTAAACAAAAAAATAAATAAACAAAAGTCTCTCTCTGTTTGATTGCAAAGCCTGAGCCACTTGAGAAGTTAGTGTTTGGGTGAAATCCTCAGCTATGGCTCTCCAGGTGTCAACCTGGGTGGCCGTCCGAGCCACAGCTCACCAGGTGTCATCCCACTTGGCTAGGTTGCTTAAAGCCTTAAAGTCTAGAAAAATACGTTTTAACATTTCCACTCAAACCCAGGTGGACTTTGTAGGGTCATCGTCAAAGTCACATGCTGAGAAGTTGCAGGCAGCATCTTCATGCTCAAGCCGGCTGGCTCCGCACATCCCTTTGAGCTTCTGTTAGTTTCTGGATGAGATAACGCTTGTCACGACTCTCCTACAAAGGGAAGCAGGTTCAAAGTTCATCTCATAGGTTTAGAAATGTACGAAACTATTTCTATCTAGTGAGTCTCTACTCAGACTCAAGGTAAGGGATCCAGTCATTGGGTTACCACCATGACTTCCAGTCTGACCTGTCTCCCTTACTGGGGTCCCCACCACAACCCCTTGTCCACATGATAGTTGGAGATCTTCTAGAAATGTACATGGGAGCTGAGTGCCTGGCATGCACACAGCCCTGGGTTCTACTCCCAGCATTGCATAAATTGGGGGTGGTCGTCCATGCCTGTAACCCCAACCCTTAGGAGGTGATGTAGGAAGATCACAAGTTGAAGGTCATCCCTGACTATATACTGAGTGTGGGACCAGCCTGGGCTACAAAGACCCAGTCTCAGACAGGCAGACAGTTTCACCCAAATACTCAAAACCCAAACCTCCTCTAAGATCTCTGGCTACTGTCAAAGAATCATCTTGCCCCCACCCATCCTTCATAGCCCTCTAGTCACATACACCCATGCTCTTGTCTCCCCAGAGTGCCTGGCTTAATCCCACACTGGGTCCTCCCACCTCTACTAAGGACCTCTAATAACCTGCTACTGCCATCATCCCATCTCGCCTCTGATGTCACCTCCTTTAACAGGCCTTCCACAGCCGCTGGCTGCAGTAGCCTTGGCTCCTCTGTCACTCCACAAACCCAGCTTTTATCTTCACAGAAATTAGTTTTCAGAATTTATTTTATTGTGTGTATGTGCCCTAATAGAAGTGGACATGTCCACGTGGAGGTGGGGGAACATGTGTGCATGTATGTGGATATTCATGTGGCAGCCAGAAGTGAACCTCAGGTACCATTTCTCAAGTGGGGTTGGGGAGTTGGCGGTGGTATTTGTTTTAAAATTATTTTTAGTTTTGTTTATTTTATATGCATCAGTATTTTGCCTGAATATATGTATGTGTACCAGGTGCATGCCCAGTGTCTGCGAAGTGTCAAAAGAAGGTGTCAGATTCCCTGGAACTGGGGTTATGGGGTTATTGTTGTCTCCGAGTTTAGCACCAATATGGGTGCTAAGAATTGAACCCGGGTCCTCTGCAAGAGCAACGCGTGCTCTTAACCACTGAGCCATCTCTACAGTTCCCTGTCCACCATTTTTTAAGACAAAGTTTCTCAATTAGACCAGCAACTTGCCTATAGGTTAGCTTCCCGGCCAGTCAGCCTAGCTATCCACCTGACTTTGCTCCCTCAGCTCTGGGACTCCAAATGCACCCATGGTGTCTGCCTTTCCCAGGGATGCTGGGGTTGAACTCGGGTCCTCACGCGTGTGCAGCAGCACTTTACACCCTGAACTCTCTCTCCATTCCAAATCCATCGCTTCTCTAACTCTTCAGTGCTTCCGTCTTTCTGGTGTGGTACCGGATGAACCAAGTGAGTGAATAAAACTAGAGAGGGCTGTTTTGTGTCCCCTTTCTTTCTTTGAAACGAGGTCTCGCTGGTGTAGAACTCACTGTGTAGACCAGGCATATGTGGAGCTTGCAACCTTCCTGGCCCGGCCTCCTGAGTGCTAGGATTCCAGGCCTGTGCCATCATGCCCAGAGTCCTGGTTTAATATCCCTGGCGGTGACCCTCTGGGTCTGTGCTTCCTTACCAGGAACAGCTGCTCTCGGAGCTGGACCACCACCCGCTTGTGTGCTCCAGCCAGTGCGATGAAGTAGAACATGACAAGGCTGCAAGACAGACAGACAGACAGGTCATAAGGGAGCCTGCGTCACTAAAGACCGCCCTTAATCACTGGGAGGTTGTACCGTCTGCAGGTCAACAGAAAGCACCCCAGGACTGCAGACTGATAAAAACCACCCGACACTCATCAGGGGGTTGTGACTCCTGCAGGGCCGCTAAAAACCAACAGTCTGTTTCCTCTGGATTATGTTTTCTTTAGCTAGAAAAAAGAGCCAAGCAGGCAAGCCTGCACATCACCCAAAGAGATGGAAGAAACAGCTGGAGTCAGGGGAGTCTGACTTAGAAGTCTTTAACTCTCTAGGTTAATTATCATTTACAGATGCTCCTCCCCTGAGGTGTGGGATGACAAAGTGACAAGAGGAAAAGTCCAGAAAGTCAGTTTTCAGTAACTGGCTGGGGACGCTCACTTGGCAGGCACTCTGACCTTAGTACCCTCATCTGTGAGATGAATACAGGAAAACTCGGAGACAACAAGGTTAGGACGAAAAGCCACTAACAGCTTCCCATCTGCAGCTCTGGGTCTCAGATGGGGTCAAGTTATGGTGGGACAGAGGGCAAGCCCCCATTTCATGGAGAAGCCAATCTCACCTCAGTCCTGCCTAATGTTCCCAGACAGGGCTGATAACATGAGGACCAAATAACCAGGAGATGTAGAGATTCTCCAAGTCTCTTCAAGCCACAGGCCTCCAAAGCCAGCAAAGGCAGAGCAGATGTCCACCACCAGGGGGCATTGGGCAAACTATTAACCCATTGCTGATAGTTCAGTATGTATGTACAGCTTCTCGACGCCCAGGTCAGCTAGCTTAGCATCCCTAAGTCATTTTACTAATCTCAGCAAGGAATAAGATTCCTCTTTTCATGAGCTTTTTTTCTTCAAGCTACTTCCTATAATTTTTTTTTCCCCCTGGACTAATCACATCATAGGATAAGAGCGATTTGTAAGTTAAGGTGTGGAAGGTGCAGTCAGTTTCAGTTAATTGTGGCTTAGACATGGCAGAGGCAGGGTCAAGCACAAGCTACTTTCTAGAGTCTTCTGTCACCCACTGATCCATGGTTTTGTGGGGTTCTTTTCCTCATAGAGTGCAAGATTTAGGCAAACCACCAGTGATGTTAGAAATAGGCCATGTTTTCTGTTTTTATAAGCAAGCACATGGGGCTCAGGCCTTATGTGTGTAAACTTTCTGAGTCTAGTCAACATTCCCCTGAAAGAGTAAGTGTTATTATGTCATTTTAAAATGGGAAAGTGAGGTTCAGAGAAGCTCAGTAACTTGTCAAACCTTGCGTGTGACAACTTTGGGTATTCCCAAAGGCCCATGTGCTAATACTGTGGCTCCCAGCAGGTGGTACTATTAGGAGATGGGGTCTAGCAAGAGGAAGGTAGGTCATTGGGGTGTGTCCTTGAAGGGGATATCAAAACCCAGGTCCTTTCCTCTTTCTTTGCTTCCCAGTGGACATGAAGTGAATACCTCCTGTACCACGTGCTCCCACTGAAGGGACTCTGGCCAGCCCGAGCATGGTGGGCATGCCTCTGGCAGGCCCTGCCCCTCTCTCCCATTCCCCCTGCCTTGCTAAAAACCATTAGATTACATTCCTAAAGCTGGACATCAAAGTCCATTCCCTTAGTTGGCCACTTCCTCCTCCTGAGGCTGACCACACAAGGTCCAGTTATCTAAGTGTTGAAGTCCAGCCATCAAAAGCCTCCTTTGGTTAATCAACATGCCCAATTAAAATTAAACACTCATCCTAACACGGTGTTTTTCCTTTTTCCTTTATAAACTGCCACTTTCCTACGGGCCACGTCTGTCTCCTTGCTACGCAGAGGCTGTCCTTTGTCCCCCTCTCCCTAGTTCCCTTCCCCTTCTCCCTGTCCTCTATCTCCTGTCTTTGTCCCTTATTCCCTGCCCTTTGTGGCTCTGGACAAATAAATCTCCTTTGTGCCGAGAACTTGGTGTTGGAGGTCCTGAGCTGATACTTTTCCTCTCACCAACCATGCTCTACTAGGCTACTACAGGCCCAAAGGCAACAGGGCCAAGTTACCATGGAATGGCGTGTCTGAAACCCCGAGCCAGGATGAAGCTCTCCTCCTTCTAAATCGATTCTCTTGGTATTCTGTCACAGTAACAAAAACCATTCTGACACACATCTTCTGTTTCCCAAGTGAGAGGAGACATACTGGTCTGGTCTGGAGGTCACTCACCAGATGATCATGAAGAAAGGTACTGCAAAGGCTTCCGAGGTGACGCCATGGATCAGGGTCTGAAGGGAGCTGGGGAAGGTGCTCACAGTCAGGGGGATAACCTCCCAGGTGGTGTTGAAGTTGGTGAATGGCCCACAGGCTTTCGAGGAAGGGATGCTGCGAGGACAGAGGGAGGGAATGCAGCCCGGGCTGAGAGGCCTGCCAATGCATGGCCAGCATATTTATACACAATAGCCTTCAGCGCACTTCCAAGTCCAGAAGTTCCTGCAGCATTATGTTTGAAAAAGCTGACCCTGAGATAACATCAGCTCTCTAGGTCTAACTTTCAGTTTGCAGGTCATTCAAGGCAGAAATGGAAGCTTGCTGTCACAGAAGGAACATATTAGACAAATACGTATTCCCCAGTCTCTTAATCCAAAGACAGAGAAAACACCCTGGAGTCCTTAAAGAATCAAAGACGACTACAAAGATTTGACAGCCAGGCACAGTGGGGTAGGTGGGAAAGACTTCAAAATAAACCTGTGAAGACTGCTGGGATAGCTGAGAAATTTGAAACTGGCAGGAATAAAATAGCAATGTTTCCTCTTTGTGTGTGTGTGTGTGTGTGTGTGTGTGTGTGCACGTGTGCGCGCATGTGTATGGGCATGTATGTGCATGTGTGTGTGTGTGTGTGTGTGTGTGTACAAATGCATGTGTATGTCTGTCTGTGCCCAGAGGCAGAGGTCAACATCAGTGTCTTCCTTTTTTAAAGCAGGGCTTCTCAGTGAACACTGGACCTGGGGCTTGCCCTTTTGACCAGTCTGGCTGGCCAGTGAGCCCTGGGAGCTGCCTGTCTCTATCCCCCAAGCTTTAAAAGTAGCAAGACCAAACAAAACAAAGGAAAATCAAAATAGGTAAGTCAGGTGAAGCCAGCAGGCACGTCTGTGGGCTCTAGAAAAGCCCATGAGTTCTTGAGATGCAAGTCACAAAAGAAAGGAGCAGTTTAGAAAACGAAGAACTACTTACCGAGACATGCTGATTGTTAGCGGTATTATTGCTAAGCACAGCCCAATCAGCAACACCAGCAGGAAGAAGAAGTTAGAATTGGATGCTCTGAACTGCCTTGGGGAGGGTCTGCAGGTGTAAAGAAGACTCAACTATGGAACAAAAGAGAAAAGAGAAAAAAATAAGAGTCCTGAGCAGTGGAGTCCCACATTGCAGTACAACTGGGGACTGTCTACCCTGCCAGGGGACAGTGTCCAAAAGGATGCTCAGCACAGGTCCCGGCTGGGGAAATTCATGTTGATGACATAATAGGAAGAACTGACCAAAACACAGTGATACTACAACTGCTGAAGAGAGGGAATAATCCAGAAGGAATGTTGAAAGCTAACAGTGGGGCCTCCTTAAAGTGATCTGTGAGACAGAATGCACACAGCACTTTACAGTGATCTGTGAGACAGAATGCACACAGCACTTTACAGTGATCTGTGAGACAGAATGCACACAGCGCTTTACAGTGATCTGTGAGACAGAATGCACTCAGCACTTTACAGTGATCTGTGAGACAGAGTGCACACAGCACTTTAAAAGGATGAGATACCAGCCAGGCGGTAGTGGTGCACACCTTTAATCCCAGCGCTTGGGAGGCAAAGGCAGGCAGATCTCTGTGAGTTCAAAGCCAGCCTGGGCTACAGAGTGAGTTCCAGGACAGGCTCCAAACCTACACAGAGAAACCCTGTCTTGGGAAAAAAAAAAAAAAAAAAAAAGGATGAGATACCTGTTATATACCACACAGTGAATGGAAAATGTTAAATTTCAAGGCCCTGTATAGCATAAACATTAAAGTTTTATTATTTTATTATTCACAGGGACTTAAATATAAATAAATGGATCTACAATGATCTATGACAACTAAGGAGATATTTTGCTTGAACATTTTACAAGCACATAATCTTTCCTATGTGTTAGAAACAAATATTTACACCGAGGGTAAAAGACTTGAAGGAATTATCAAGTAGAAAAGGAGAGAAAGAAAAATAAAGGCATACTATTTCCAATAAGATGAACAAACAAACCACCTGCATTTCTGGGTAGGACATGAAACTTGTCTGAATTCCACAGGCACCGGAACAACTTGTGAGCTTAGTTCTAGGGCATACTCAGCCAGCAGGCAGGGCCTGGAGCCTGTGTCCCACAAGAGGCCAGTGACCCATTCCACCCACATGCCCTTCACTACACCGCGCATGGGAACTCACTAGCCAACCAGTGTTTCCCCGTGAATGTGTCCACAGTCCTGTCTCCTCTGATGACATCAGGTAACTGATGTTTCCAAATGAAGACATGAGAACACAGGCCAAAGGCCGAGGCAGCCAGAATAAAGTCTCGCCCAATGCAAGGTCCCACTCACGGGGTGGGCAGCCATACTCAGCGGCAGCAAGCCACACCTGACCCTAACACTCGGGCACATGCTCACACTGTGTGACCTTGGGCCAGGTAACCCTCCGAGCCTCAGCATTCTCCTTCATAAAACATTAGTGGCTATTCCAGGGCTGGAGGTAAGCACCACAGACAGGAAGTGGGGGCACCGAGGGGCACCAGCTAATGGTATTATTATCCGCTATTGTCACCATCTTCATTACGAACACTACTATTTCCATACTTTAATTGATAGGCAATCAAAAAATTTTAGACTTGGGGTGGGTATGTAGGTGAATGGCATGGTACTTGCCTATCATGTTCCAAGTTCTGGGTTTAAGTGCCAACACTTTAAAAGAAATGAACTAATTAAAAATAAATCTTAGGCTTATTAACAAAGAATAGGCAGGAGAAGGGTGGTAATTACTATTTATATGCTTGTTTTATTGTTTAATGAGAATGGGGGCTGGTGAGATGGCTCAGTAGCTAAGAGCATGTGTTAATCTTACAGAGGACCTGAGCTAGTTCCCAGCACCCACACCAGACAGCTCACGATTCCCTGTAACTCATCTGAGAACACCTCTGCCCTCCACCCCCCCCCCCCACACACACACAGAGAGAGAGAGAGAGAGAGAGAGAGAGAGAGAGAGAGAGAGAGAGAGAGAGAGAGAGATATCTTTAAAAAATCTCCGTCTTCATTTGAAAATGAGTGTGGCTTGCTTCATAATAATGAACAAACTAGTAAGTCCAGGCAAGCCAGTCACGTGCAGGGCCACCTCACCCATGTAGCATCTGGTCCTGCCACAATGTGTGGGGACATGAGCTGTGCCAGTCACCAAGCCCCGAAAAGCTATGCACTGACTCCAAAAATCACGAAACAGAAATCAACAAACTCCTGGCTACATGTCACTGGAATATACCACTGCTGTTTCATTCCTAGGTGAGACTCAGCTCAGCCAGTCAGTCACACATAAAAACTCCATTTACATCACAGGAACAAAGCAATTCTTAAATGTGCCTAGAAAGTTGTCAAACAAAACAAAACAAAAACGACCTGTAAGCCCAGCACTTGGGAGGTCGAGGCAGGAAGATCGGGGATTTGAGGCTAGTCAGAAATATACAGCAAAAAGATGTGAAAAGTTACTGGAAGCCTTTTCCCAGAGTAAACACATATTAAGGAAGCGACATTGCAGGAGGCCCTGGTTGGAGGGACATGTAATTACGATGTCAGTGCCTCAGACGGGGCTAGGGACACAGCTCAGTGCTGTACCGCTGGCCTGGCACGCTGCAGGCACTGGGTTCCTGTCCACAGCACTGCAACAGCACACTGACAGAAAGAGGGGTGCAGGGTGTGAGCCCCATCCGCTTTCCTCACCTCTTTCACATAAAAGATGATAATGAATTTCAAGGTGGCGATTGCAGGGAGGAGCGGGGAAAAGAAGGCTCCAATCCAGCAGATGGTCTGTCCATACACGATGCCCAGGACGTTGTCTGGGATGGCGAACTCCTGCTGGCCCCAGCACTGGATCAGCTTCGAGGAGGCACAGTAGTTCACCAGGAGCCTGGAAGCAAACTAGATACATTCTTACCTGAGTCTACAAGTGCCCCTAAGGCAATAGAACCAATTCCACCAACCACTATCATTGACATAGCAAGTTCGAGTGTGTGTGTGTGTGTGTGTGTGTGTGTGTGTGTGTATGTATGAGTGTATACGTGTTTGTGCATGTAGGTGTGTGAGTGTGCCTGCAGAGGCCAGAGACTGACATCAGATGTCTCCCTCAGTCATGCTCCACCTTATGTTTTGAGGCAGGGTCTCTCACTGAGCCCACAGCTCACTGATTGGGCTGAAGTGGCTGGCCACTGAGCCCAGGGATCCTCCCATCTCCAACTCTCCAATGCTGGGATTACAGGCACAAGCTGCCACTCCAGGCTTTTACACAGGTGTTGGAGATGTGAATTCAGGTCCTCATGTTTGTATGGCAAGTGCTTTACTGACTGAATGAATCATTTCCTCTGCCCAATGTTTCTTTTTTATTAAAAAGAAATGTTATGTATGTATGTTCATATGTATGTATGTACCCGGGAGCACAGATGTGCAATAGCACATGTGTAGAGGCCAGAGGACAACTTGTGAGAATCAATTCTCTCCTTCCACAATGTGGGTCCCAGTGAGCAACCTCAGGTGGGTGACCAGTGCCTTACTCTCTGAGACATCTTTCTGGCCCCTACACTTCCTTTCCTAATATCTGACTTTAGGGCTCACTGGACTTCTAGATAATTTCACATCTGAATTATCTGCTCAAGTTGCCCAGGCTGGTCTGGAACTCAGAGTGCTCCTGCCTCAACCTCCTGAGTGCTGGAATGACAGGCCTGCATTGTCACACCCTGGGTACCTTGACTGTGTGGAGAGCAGACGAGAGTCCCTTAAGACTCCCGGAAGAACAGTGACCACAATGGTGAGGGTCACAGAGGTGAGGGTCACAGAGGTGAGTCACAGTGGTGAGGAGGGTCACAGTGGTGAGTCACAGTGGTGAGGAGGGTCACAGAGGTGAGTCACAGTGGTGAGGAGGGTCACAGTGGTGAGTCACAGTGGTGAGGGTCACGTTCTATTGAGCTCTGTGCCACAGAGTATTCTCCCAGTTTGGATCTGTGTTATTGTGGTGGTGTGAAAGAAAATGGTCCCCACAGGGAGTGGCACTATTAGGAGGTGTGGCCTTGTTGGAGGAAGTGTGTCACTGTGGGGTGGGCTTTGAGGTCTCCTACACTCAAGCTAGGCCTAGTATCACAGACTCCTCCTGCTGCCTGTGGCTCAAGATGAAGAACTTTCAGCTCCTTCTCCAGCACCATGTCCTGCCATGATGATAACAGACTGAACCTCTGAAACTGTAAGAGAGGAACCCCAACTAAATGTTTTCCTTTATAAGGGATGCTGTGGTCATGGTGTCTCTTCACAGCAATAGAGACCCTAACTAACTAAGACAGCTATCTTGCTTATTCTCAGGGAAAGGCTATGAGGTGGCCCTGCTATCATCCGTCCCTGTCTCAGGTGAGAAATTCCGTGTCTTGTTATTGAGAGAAATAACTTGTCCCCAGTCATATGATCAGCAAGAAGCTGGTGTGAATCCAGATCCAAAAGCTACACCTAATGTGAATGCCCTGGTAGGGCCTTGGCTGCATCAAGTACAGGAATTCAACACCAGGAGGCCTTGTGGGACCTTACGGGAGGTGGTACCATCTCCACCCCCGGTACCAGGGTACCACCTAAAGATGTGGTCAACAGCCTAGAGATATTTGAAAGTCACCAGATGTCAGTGGTTCCTCGGTGACTGTGAAGTCACCCAGCACTTGTGGAGAACAGCTGGGTTGGGAGCTTCCAGTCATGGAGCTGGGGTGGCAGGGACTTCCACACTTACTTCCTGGGGAAATCCACAAACAGTGTCACGGCCAGGATGATGATGAAGTCGAAGATCATCAGCTTGTACATCTCCTGCCCCACCTGTGTCTCCCAGCACTGAAATCGAGACATGGAGACATAATAAAGGACCACTCCCAGCCCAGGAAGCCAGCCTTCAGTGTCTTCAAACATCTCCACATCCCGCTGCTCCTGCGCTCCTGCACAGACTTCAGTATCCAAGCATGCTTGACCATGCTCAGCATGGGGCCAGACGCGCTTTGATGCTGGGAGTCAAGGCCAGGGCTCACCGGGTAGAGTTTCTGGTTATAGCCGCAGAGTTCGCACGTGCTGTCACCACAGGAGGTGATCTTGGAGCCCAGCGTGAACACCAGCACGCAGATGGTGGCCAGCCGCATAAAGACGCATCTGTGGGAAAGAGGAGAGGGGAAGAGAAGGCATCAGGGCTGGCCTTCCTGTGGACCAGACGCTGAGGAACACAGGCACCTTCCTTGCAAACCTGAGCCTCAGCAATTTCTGCTGCGGAAGTAGATGGCAGGGAAGTGACATAAGGCCAATGAATTGTACACTTTAAATGGATCAAATGGTAACTTCATGTTATATATATATATATATATATATATATATATATATATATATATATTTATATGTATGATATATATAATATATATCATATACCTATATATTACAAGTTATTTATATGCACATGTATGAGTTTGTGTGTGGACATGTGCACATGCATGCAGGTGCCCATAGAGGCCAGAAGGGGACACTGAATCCCCTAGAACTGAGGTTATACCTGATGTGGGTGCTAGGACCTAAACTCAGTTCTTCTGCAAGAGCTCCTAACCGCTGAGCCATCTCTCCTGCAGTTCTAAGGCAGGAAAAAGCAAGGCATGATGGTACACAGAAGATGAGTTCAAGGTCAGCCACATAGTGAGACCCTGATTCAGAGAGGAAGAGGCGGGGGGGGGGGGGGGGGGGGGGGACGACACACAGATGGGACGGGAGGGGGGGAGGACTGATTCAGTAATCAAACAGCATGTGGACGTGGACCTGTGTGAATCCTAATATGAACAAGCCACCAGCCCCTCCATCATGGAGACTGGCTCTATTTTGGAATATGTGGTAAAGTTTTGTTAAACAAGAAGAATGCATGAAATAAGGTGGGCCAAAGATCAAGTATGGATGGATCCATTGACTGGAAAAGCTTAAAAATTCCTACAATGACTGGGAGGGTACCACATAAGTGAAAAGAGGCACAGAATATGGAGGAAGTCAATATGATTGAAACATACTATACACATGTGTGAAAATATCACAATGAAATGCACTATTTTGTCCAGATAAGTGCTAATAATAAAATTCTCCCCCTCCCACCCCATATTACAAAATGCAAAGGTTTTCTTGTTTGCTTGCCTTAAAAAAGATATAAATACAGTCTGGAGTGGTGGCTCAGGACTGTAAATCCCAGCACTTAGTGGGCTGAGGCTGAAGAATCTAGAGTTGAGGCCATAGAGGACATCATACAGATTTCCAACAGCCATTGTCTTTCTCAACAGCAGTTCACTCAGCCACATAGAAGGCTCTCCAGGATAAAAGACAAATTCCTTAGCCTTTTTAAACATACCGAGACTGTCTGTCCTGGCTAGTTTTATGTCAGCTTGACACAAGGTAGAATCATCAGAGAGGGGGAAGCCTCAATTAAAAAACCTCTGTAACAGGGTTGGGGATTTAGTTCAGTGGTAGACCACTTGCCTAGCAAGTGCAAGGCCCTGGGTTCGGTCCTCAGCTCTTAAAAAAAGAAAAAAGAAAAAAAAAGAAAAAGAAAAAGAAAATCTCTGTAAGACTGGGCTGTAGGCAAGCCTGTAGGGCATTTTCTTATTTAGTGATTGATGGGGGAGGGCCCAGCCTACTGTGAGTGGTATCACCCCTGGGCTGGTGGTCCTGGGTTCTATAAGAAAGCAGGCTGAACAGGTCATGTAGACCAAGTCAGTAAGTAGCATTCCTCCATGGCTCTGCATCAGCTCCTGCCTCCAGGTTCTCAGCCTGCTTGAGTTTCTGTTCTTGACTTCCTTTGATGATGAACAATGATATGGAAGTATAAGCCAAATAAACCCTTTCCTCCCCAACTTGCTTTTTTGGTCATGGTGTTTTCATTGCAGCAACAGAAACCCTAAGACAGTCTCAAAAAAAAGAAAACAAAAAATAAAAAATAAAAAAGCTTAGTCTTGGATATTTGAGAAGTAGAAAAAGAAATCCTATTCAAGCACAGTACCCACTCAGCCATCTTTATTTACCAGTGTGAACTCTCGGGACTCTGCCTAATCTTGTCAATTCTAACATCTTTAGAACAGTATGACCTTCTAAGGCCCCACCTTATGCTTTCAGTTAATACAGAATCAAAAGTATAATACTGACAGGAGACTGAAGTCTAAGGCCCTTCACTGCGTGTGCAAATGATAATTTATTCATGGGGCTCATCAAAAGGAAGGATGATTCTTAGCATATCCGGAAAATATGCCACAATCGACTAGCAATGTCTACCATGAACAAGCAATGGTCTACCTGGCATGCATGCAGTTAGGCATTACCTAAGAATTGTCAGGCGGATCTCAAAGCCTGGCGAGTAATCCTCATAGTGGATGATCCTGGCAAAGATGATTGGGGTAATGAAATTGGCCAGTGTGATCACAATGGATGGGAGGTACAATATCAGGAGGTTCTCCCCAAAAACCATCTTGTCAATTTCCTGGAAAGATAATAGAAAGCACTGGTCAGGGTAAGTGGGATGGTGACAGCGAAGACTTGAACTGAAAAGAACTCAACTGTGCATGCTGAGCAGACACAGGAAGCATATTTATCATCCAGTGTGGCTGGGAAACATCAGCTTTAGATGCTTGGAACCTTCCTTAGATGCACACATGCTGAGACCTAGTGCCATGCTGGAGGAATAATGAATGCTACTGGACATATTAGTGAAGGATACAGAACTCTGTCTATGCTGTATGAACAGCCCTTTCAAGTTACTTCCGAGAATGTTCTAATGATTGATTTGTGACAGCCATTTCATCCTTCCTTCATAGTAGCAGATCACTTAGCCATGTGTAGAGCTATCCAAGATGAAAACTACATTTCTGAGCCTTCCTGGAAGCCAGGTACAACTAAACTAAATTCTAGCAGAGGCAATAGAGCAGAAGTTTTAAATCAAACTCCTTATTTCATCCTTAAAGATGAGCTCCACCACTCTCCCTTTGGCTAGCATGTGGATACGGCAGTGAACCATCTTGTACCACACAGAAGATAGCCACAGTATATGAACGAATGACAAAGCCACAAATTGGATGGTATTTATGGTATTTGGGTATGTAAGGTGTGATGACTGACAGCCACTAGACCAATTTAGACTTCTATACATTATGTGTGTGTGTGTGCATGTGTATGTGCCGCCACGCCAGAGCACAAGGTCAACTGACTCTCACGGAACCCTTACCTTTTTCATGTGTTCCTGTGAGAAGGTAGTAGCTAGGTAGATTGCGTAAAAGCACGCTGCCAGCACAGCCAGCACAATGCAGTTCAAGAACAGCCTCAGGGAGTAGATGCGTATGGTTTCCTCTGAGGTCCTTTCAGCTATTTTCTGCCGGATTCTCTCTTCCTCCAGATCTGCCTGGGGACCAAAGAAAACTCATTTGTGAGCAATGGGAGGGGGATTTTGTAACATATCCCACAGATTTCTCTTAAATATTTATGTTGCCCAAGATCTTCCCCAGGCTAAGCCCCACCAGTTTTTATATGTAAGGCTTATGGTAAGGTAGAACCTCCTACGGGAGACTGCACTTGGCTTTGTAATAAATGTGTAAGCTGAATCAGCATTTATGATGCTGTGTGTGTGCACATGCATACGAGCAGATGGTGCAGTATTTCTTTAAATGGGATATATCATTATTTTAATTTTGTTTATTAACTTGTCATTTATTTATCTGAAGTTCTGAGGGTTGAACCCAGGGCTCTGTGTATGCTAGGACAGCACTCTACCAACCACCTACATCTCCAGCCCTTAAAAAAAAAAGCTTTTATTTTTGAGGTAGTCTTATTAAATTGCCTAAAATTTTAGCTCTTCTGCCTCCACCTTTCAAGTAGCTAAGATTATGAGTATGTCCTGCTATGGTTGTTTGTTTTTAATCCAGCCTGGGAGTCTCTGCTTCTAACAGGAGAATTTGATCTGTTCATAGTTAGTGTAAAGAACAATAAATAGAGTCAACCCCACCCACCTTCCTTAAACTTTAGATTCCTACCCCCAACCTTTTTCTGATGGGTTAGACCAACCTGCTATTCATTTCTCTTTATTAAATGTGTAAGTTTTCCTGTCATCTTTCAACTTCCCTCTAATCCATTCTGTCATCACAGTATTCCCTTCATGTTTCTAGTACAAACAATGCTTATGACCAGGTAGGGATATTAATAAGAAAGTAAGGGATAGAGGGAAGACACCATCTGCCCTGTGTGTCCTACCTCCCATCCCAGTCCCAAGTTAACAGCACCCATGCTTGGGTTAAAGGTGATCAACCCAATAAGCTGTTTGCTCCTAAAACCAGCCAAGGGGAAGCTTGCTGAGACAGAATGGGCCCTCAGATACCGTGTAATCTGCAAAGAGCCTCCCCAGAGCTAGCCTGGCAGCGAGGCTCCTCCCCAGGACAACCCAGCAGCACTCACTCGGAGCTCGTACCGCAAGCTGCTGTGTTTCAGCTCAGCCATGCTGCGGTTGGTGATGCAGAAGTCCCAGCCAGCAAAGATCTTGTTACAGTAACTCTGGAAGTGCTCCTCACTCCGGATCAGGTTGATTTTGAACCCTTCCACCGACCTGACCCGGAAACACAAACATCTTTCTGAGAACAGTAGCAAAACATAGGCCTGTGAATTAGTCTCATTTAAGATCTATAATGTTGGACACGGTGGTGTTGCTGGCCCACTGCGACACAGCCAAGTTTATTCTAAATCGATGTGGCAGCTGAGCAGGTACCTCACTGAAGAAAATCATTGTCTTTTATCCACTCAATAACTTCTTCTTTAAAGATAGACTTACTTTATGTGTATGGGTGTTTTGCCTGCATGTATGGCTTGTGTACTATATGTGCATCTGATACCTGTGGAGGCCAGAACAGGGCATTACATCACCTAGAATTAGAGTTATACATGGTTGTGAGCCACCACATGGGTTCTGGGAATCAAACCAACCCCAGTCCTCTGGAAGAGCAGCCGGTGTACATAATCACTGAGCCATCTCTTCAGCCCTCCACTCAGTAACTCCTTTTTCAAAATAATATGTCTTATTTATTTATTTCACCTTATGTATTTATTTATTTGTTGCAATGTCAAAAATTGAACCCAAAGTCTCTCCCTGGCCAGGTCAATCTCTGAGCTAGACTCCTGGCTCCCCTCCCCTTATAATATTTTTATTTTGAAACATTTGTCGAGGTGCCCAGGCTGCCCTCAAACTTGTGATCCTCCTGCCTCAGCCTCTTGAGTAGTTGAGATCACAGGCATGCACTAGCATGCATGATGCATGGCCCAAAGTTTTAATTCGGAAGTCTCCTGCGGTGTTCACAGATACAGCTTCTATGGTGTTCAGGCTAGTGTTTGGTGAGACAGCTGTCGACAGTATTTAGGATCTCTCGCCTTTCTTGGGAGTTGCTCTCTCACCAAACCACCAGGGAAAGGCCTTGGTGTCTTATGACCTGTCAGACAGACTTGTCACACTGTGACAAATACCTGAGATTGACAGCTTAAGGCAGGAAAGGTTTATTTGCTTCACTGTTCCAGAAACGTCTATCCATGGTTGGCTGGATCCATTGCTGGGTCTGAGTTGATGGGGAGGGCATTAGGGCAGCTGAGCATGGTGGAAGAAGCAGAAAGGGGGAGAGGGAAATACCTCATGGTATCCAGGAAACAATAAAAAGGAAAGGAAAGGGAGGCTGACAAAATGTGTCGCCTGCTTCCTCCAACCAGGCCCGGCTCCTAATAGGCCACTCAGCTGTGAACTCACTGGTGGATTACCCCATTTATGAGATCAGCATGCTCATGATGCATTCACCTCTAACGCTCACCATCCAGAACCAAGCCTTCAACACCTGAGCCTTCAGAGGGAATTTCACATCTAAACTACATGACCCTAACCAGGGGACAAACACACACCAACAGGAGCTCAACACAGTCTCCTGGCCCTGACCACAGTGAAAGGGTCAGGATTAGGTATCTGTGTGGACGGAGCCAATAACACCTTCACAGAATTTCTGTGCCCATGGCCGGAGGAGCTGCAGGCTAGTAGAGACGGATGTGCTATTTCCCACCGCTGCAGGGAGCTGCCGCCACACAGACACTCAGAGCTGAGGAGGCTCTTGATTTTAACATCGTTCCTAAACCAAGGCTGTGCCTTTCTCAGAACAGTCTCTCCCCTTCCCTGGCTCTCTGTGCACTCAATTCCCCAATGGTCCAATTAACCAGGGTTGGTTTTCTGCCACTTGCAAGCCAATGGAGACCCAGTTAACATAATACTCCCCGGCCAGAATGAAGCCTGTGAGGAAGAGGGATCTGGAAGAGGTACTTAGCACACACTGAACTGCAGGCTACTGCCCCAGCTGCCAGCTCCTGACTTCTACTCCGTCTGAGTCTTGGCTGCAACACACTCAACCCCTTCCTCTGAAGCCCACCCGTGGGCTCTGCTCATCTTTCAGGCCCTGACTTCCAGAATTCACACAACAGTAAGAGACTCCAGCCATCAGGAATGAGATGCCCCATAGACTTCTGGGGGTGGGAAAATGTAGGGAGGTTGTGGAACCTTTAGGAGGTGGGACAGGCTCGCAGAGGGAGGTCATAGACTCCTGGTCACAGAGTGCTCTCTGCTTTCTGACCCACCACCATATGAACAAGCTACTTGCCCTCTCCTACTGCCTTCCCGACTGTGAGGGGCTGGAAGTCCCTGCGACCATGAGCCCAGATGAATCTTTCCTCCCTTGAACTGTCTCTGCCAGGTGTTTGGTCACAGCAGTAAGAGCCATGCTGACACAAACGGCAATCAAAGAGGAGGAGGAAGCAAGGGGCGCTCACCTTTTCACTATCCAGAGCAGACTCAGGGCCAGGTAGGCAATCGTGCTTACTAAGTAAGCCAGGGGCAGATCATACGTGAAGTTCTGAAATTTCACTCCATCAATGGTGTAGTGGCCATAAAACAGGCTGGTCTCCTCCAAGAAACCCTGAACAAAGCAACAACATGGGATCAGGGGGGTCAGCTCAGGCAGGCAACCAAAGGAGACATCCCTGCCTCAAGGAATGCATGCTCAAGTGCCCTTGTTCATCATGGAATCTCTACACACCAGAGCAGAACCCAAGGTACATGGGATACTAGGCTGGTGTTAGGGGAACAAGGTACTGCTAAAACCTCAGTATCAAAATTCACTGGTAAGAAGCCTCAGCAGTGCATGTACTGCTCTTGCAGAGGACCCAGGTTGGCTTCCAGCACCCACAGCAGGAAACTCACAACCTCCTGTAACTCCAGTTCCAGGAGACCTGATGCCCTCTTCTGGCCTCATGTCCACATACTCCCACACAGACACACTCATATACACATAAAAAATTAAATACTTTTTATGTGAGAAAAATGTCTGGGCCATAACATCAAAAAAAAAACCCACTTAAGTTTAACACACGCATAAATAGTATATTCTAAAAACTATGAACCACAGTTGAAACAAAAATGGGTGGGGATGTAGCTCAGTGGGTAGAGTGCTGGCCTGTTATGCACAAGGTTATGGATTTGATCCCAGCTTAAAACAGGGATGGGGACGCACGCCTGTAATCCTAGCACTCTGGAGGTAGAAGCAGATGGATCAGAAGTTCGAAGTCATTCTTTTTGAGATACATAATTATTTTGTATGCCAGCCTGGGCTATAAGGGACATATCTCAACAAAACAAAACAAAAAAGAGACTCTCTCTCATATTTATCACCATATATGATATAATATATATATATATATATATATATATATATATATATATATATATATATATATATATATATATATATCTCCATCCACCCATCCAGGTGGTGGTAGTCACACCTATAGTTCATGCACTTGGAAGGCAGAGGCAGGCTGATCTCTGTGAGTTTAAAGCCAGCCTGGTCTACAAAATGAGTTCCAGGACAGCCAGAGCTGTTACATAGAGAAACCCTATCTCAAATAAATAAATAAATAAATAAATAAATAAATAAATAAATAAATAAGCAAACAGAAAGGCATCATTTGTTTTGGATCATGTTCTTAGTCCAGCATTTCCATATCAATACTCTACAAATGGGTCTACAGAACCAACACAAACCCACACAGATCCCAGCTAGCTTCATTCAGAAATCAACAAGCTGGTCTTACAGTTTAGATGCAACTGCATGGGAGTCAGTGGCCAAGCCCACCTTGAAAAAGAAGAGTAACCTTGGAAGACCACTGTCTTGCCTCCAGGTCTTACTGCATAACAAAATCAAGAGCGTCTGGTATAGGCAGAAAAACAGGCACAGAAGCTGCCTTTAATGTCAGTACTTGGGAAGCAGAGGCAGGTGGATCTCTGTGAATTCAGGGACAGCCTGGTCTACACAAAACAAAGCAAACCAACAAAAACAACAACAAAACCAGACACACAGCAGAAAACAGAACTAAGCACCCCTACATCTCTAGCCAACGAGTTTTTGTAGGGGAAAACATGTCTTCTGAACACACTATACTGAGACACCCAGAGAGACAAATCACATACACCATCAGCTTAAAATGGATCAGGGATCCAAGCATTAGAGGCGAACATATAGAAATGGCGACAAGTTTCAGGTTAGCCTGAGCCAAATAGCAGCGAGACTGTTTAAAAATAAACAGCTAATAAACTAAGTCCTACTTTTTTCATGACAACCATGCATTCTCACACACCTGAGTCAGAAAAATGTTTAAATAGATGCAAATGTAGAAGACAAGACTGTCTCCCACTGTCACAAAGGCTGGACACACTCATCACAAAAATTTGTCCAGCTCTTCGGATCCCTTTCCACACAGCCCCAGGTGGATCTCAGTTCTCACCAACCTTTCCCTCACAAGAAAGGTACATCATTGGGCCAGAGAGCCCAGAAAATAAGTTCCCTGCCCTCAGAAGAAGCCTGTTTCAGAAGTCAAGCCTGTGGCCTCACCTTTGGGCCTATTTCAGTGGAAAGTGGCTACAATGGAATGAAATGAAACCCATTCCTCGGTCACAGACGCCACATCGCAAGAGCTCAAGAGCTGATGCTCACTCTCTCACTGTCATAACAGATCCAAGTTACTCTCCAGAACCCTGCAGAAAGCTCCTCTGCACAGGGCTGCTGAAGCACGCTGCCTGTGTTGCACATCTATGACCTGTGCCACTAACTGTCCTTTAAAACACACGGACACATGCTGCCTGTGGGATGATGCAACAGAAAGAAATAGGGTTATTTAGTGGGTTCCTGTCTTGAAAACCCAAAGAGAAGAAGAGGAGGAAGAGGAGGAGGGAGGAGGAGGAGGAGGAGGAGGAGGAGGAGGAGGAGGAGGAGGAGGAGGAGGATCAGAGATGACAGTTTCTCTGAGGCTTGGTTCCGGGAATTTTTTGTTTTGTTTTGTTTTTTTGAGACAGGGTATCACCATGTATCCCTGACTGTAAACCAGGCTGGCCTAGAACTCACAGAGATCCACCTGCCTCTGCCTCCCTGTGCTCCACCATGATAAGTTAAGTTTTGTTCTCAGTAACAATGACTTTGAGCAAGACACTAAGTTGTTCTCGTTTGCAGAGCTTCCGTTTTCTCATTTATATACCTGGCAGTTGATTGTGCACCCAACAACCCCTGAGTTGTTTTGTAGAAAACATGACTTTGGAGATGTAAAAGCACACACCCACACACCCACACACACAGTATTAAATGCAATGAACAAACCCCAGGCTTTTTACCTACCTATTCAGAAAAGCAACAAGTTCTGTGATGTGGCATTTTAATACTAGCAACTTCCAGAAAGAGAGCTTCATTTGTAGGCTAAGTGTCTCTTGTCTGAAATGCTTGGAAGGGCCTGACACCTCCGACCTTTTCAGAATCTGGAATACTCCCATAGACTTCACCAGTTGGGTGTCCATCAGATAATCCCAAATGCTTTGGGTTTTCAGATCAGAGATGCTAAAGGCCCAGCCTTGTAATTCAGGCCAACTAAAGGTAGCAGAGAGCAGGAAAAGGCCACTGGCTGGAAGCAGCAGTGTGTACTTCCTGAACACTCACTCGCTCTAACAGGAGGTCAGCAGGAGAGCACAGGGCTGGCCGATGAGCTCACTGAAAACCCTGTTTCTGCTCCTCACTGCCAACACGGGCATTTGGCTCTCACTCGTCTTTGAAAAGGAACACTGTCTTTTGGATTTTGTGGTTGTTTTGAGACGGTCTCACTAGGTAGCCTAGGCTGGCCTGGCAATCCTCCTGTCTTCACCTGTAAGATCACAGGCACACACCCCAGAGTCCCGTTCAGGACACTGATGTCTAACTCACTTAACTGTCAGTGTAAGAAGGGTCCACAAAGGATGGAGGTGAGTACTTACTGTGCCAGACAGCAAGTCTATGATGTAACTATAAAAGTAAATGAGCCCAGAGCTACTGACTGGATAGACTGTGCACTGAATATCTGCAAGAAACAAAAACAAGGACGTGCGTTAGCAACAGTCTCCCTCTGCCGGTAACTCGTCTACTGCAGTTTGTGAACCTAAGCTGTGGCTCCGTATTCAGACACACCTGTGAATTTGTACATGCTGTATCTGTCATGTCCTGCTGTTCTATGTTCAAGTCCCAGTGGGTCTGATACATCCCCTTTTCTCTACGTCTATGTTTAGTGTTTCTTTTACTGCTCCTTTACTTTGCTTTAGCACATGCCTTTACTAAACAATTTGGGGTTATATCGATTTTTGTTTTTTAGTGGGTCTCTTATTGTTTCATTTTGCTTTTATTTATTTGTATGTTTATATGTGTGTGTATGTGCAACATGTTCATGCAGGTGCCCACAGAGGGCAGGAGAGGGCACCGGATCCCACGGAATAGAAGCTCCAGGTGACTCTGGCTGCTACGCTGACGTGGGTGCTATGAACGGAACCTGGATCCTCTGCAAAAGCAGTATATGCTCTTAATCTCTCCAGCCCCTTATTTCACTTTCTGGGGACAAGGTTTCACTTTAGACTATCACTTTAGATAGTTTAGACTACCACCAAATTAGCATCTTCCCATTTCAGCATCCTAAGCAATAGGATTAGAAGATATGCATCACCCACTGCAGTTAGTGTTTAATATCATTGTACTTTTTTTAAAGATTTATTTATTTATTTATTTATTTATTATGTATACAGTGTTCTGCCTGCATGCATGCCTGCACTGCAGGCTAGAAGAGGGCACCAGATCTCATTACAGATGGTTGTGAGCCTCCATGTGGTTGCCGGGAATTGAACTCAGGACCTCTGGAAGAGCAGCCAGTGCTCTTAACCTCTGAGCCATCTCTCCAGTCCATCATTGTACTTTTAATATTTATTTTATTTTAAATTATGTGTATGAGAGGGTACATGTCTGCAGGTGCCCACAGAGAGCAGAACAGGGAATCACATCCCCTACATCTGGAGTTACAGGTAGTTGTGAGGGCCCACTGTGGAGCTGGAAACCAAACCTAATCTCTACAGGCTTGATAGTTAGGATTCTTTAAATGATCTAAGTATTCAATAACAAAGTGTTGTTTTCAGGGAGGAATAATCATCTCTATTTCAATGATCACCCCGGCTCAACAGAGAAAGAAACTGAGGCTCAGGAAGGTTAGTTGACAGGCACGGCTGGCCTGGAAACCTAACTTGGTTGATTTTCACACAGCAGCAGGAATATGTCTCTAAAACAGTGGATACGTGAGAAAACAGGAGTACACAGGAGGCGGGAAGCAGCCCTCACACTAAGTCTGAAGTGCCAGGTTATTTGAATTTTAAAGATTTAAAATGGAAACAAAGATGAGGAGGAGGAAGGCACGGGGCCTCTGAAGCGATGATCCAGGGTTCTTCTGGGTAAGGCGTTCTCTGACAGAAGGGTATGAGGGCTTTGGAAGACCTTCAGAAGACCTGGGACCAAGCTGGCCCTTCCACCGAGCCTGGGATCAGAGGTTTTTAGTGAGTGTCTGTGAAATAGAGGGACCCTCCCCCCGCATCTGGGCTAATAGGATCCCTGGAAGATCTGAGTTTGGTTGAGAATACAAAAGCCCAGTCCAGCACTTATGAGAGTGTCTGGCACAAGATCACTGTGGAATTGCTATCAGCTTCAAGCACATTCTTATCATAGATAACAATCTTGAAATGAAGTCACCTTGGGTGAGGGGTTGATTCTTTTAGGTTTGCTAAATATCCCACTTACCCACCCTGCATCACTCCTCCCACATGCCCTCATGAACTCAGAAGGGGCTGTGTGTCCTGATTTGGCCAATGAGATGTGGAAGAAATGTGTTTGTGTGTTATCTCCAAATAGAAGTGTCAGGAATCAGCACACATTTGCCATGGCTCTCTTCCCCTGGATCACAGTGACACTCATGACTGCCCCAGCAGTTTGGGCTCCTGAATGATGATTCCCAGTCCATGATGGATCTGGACTACAAATGAGAAGTAAATGTTTACAGTTACTGGCACCGAGGATAATGGGATTATTTGTTTCTGCAGCATAACCTAACCTATCCCAACTGACATAGTTGCCCAGGAGAGGAAGCCCTGCAGCCCGGACAGCCAGCCCTTCGACTCACCCATGTCTTTGAATGGAATGAACACGAAAGTGCTGTTGGTAATCTTGTACTTGGTGAGTAAGATCGGGAGCAAAACCAGCATGAAGATGATCAGGAATATCACCAGGTTCAGCACCACCAGGAACCGTAGGAAAGAGAAGTAAGACTGGATGCCCGTACCAAACTTCCCTAGAAAAGAAGCAATGTGGCTATCAGTGACCTGCTGCACATGGTGGACTCCATCACAAAGAGAAGGCTGAGGAAAAAGGATCCCTGCTTTGGGAAAGAGAGGAAGAATCATATTCCTTTGATGGATTTTTTTTTATCACTTGTGTGGGGCAGGGGCACTGGTAGGTAGGTCAGGAGACAACTTTCAGAAGTCCATTCTCTCCTTTCACTACGTGGGTCCCAGGGATCCACTTGGGTCATTGGGCTTCAAGCCTGGCTTCACCCACGACATCTTATGCTCAATTCTTTACCTGAAACCCAGATTCCTAGAGAGTTTTCATATGTAGATCCACAGCTGCTTCTGAACATGTCCCTTAAGAGCAGTCAGAAGTGAGGAAGGGCTTCACAGTTCCCTTTGTCACATGACTATCCAGTTGCCTCAGCACTGCTCTGGATGTCAATTATCTATATCTGTAACGTATGTTCTGCATCCTACCCTGTCCATGGGTCCACACACACCTATCTTTACACCTATAGGAGACTTAGCTGTTGCAGACTCATGAAAAGGGGTGACCTCTGGTGCTACGTATCTCCAGCTTCCTTCTTCCCTGAGCTTATCCTGGGTACCCTTGGTACTCAAGAGTTCTAACATACAATGCTTAGAATCAGTTCATCCATTTTCACACACAGACACACACAGATGAGTCTCTGATTGAATTACATGAAATATGTTGATGAATTTGAGTCGTAACATCTCATCTTTTTAATATTAAATCTCCTGATTCATGAACATAGATCTCCTTTGGTATCTCTTAGTAAGATTTTTATAACCAGCTTGCCTTTCCTCCCATTCTCCTTCTCTTTCTCCTTTTTTTTTCCCTTTGAGATAGGGTCTCACTGTGTAGTCCTGGCTGGCCTTGAACTCTCTTATATAGACCAAGCTGGCCTGCAACTCAGAGATCCACCTGCCTCTGCCTCCTGCATGCTGGGATTTAAAGGTGTGACATACCACACCTGGCCTTTTTTGTTTTTAGGGGGAGAATCCTGCTATATAATTTAGGCTAGCTAAATTTTGAACTTACTGGGTGTATCTGGCTACTCTGGAATTGATACCTCCCAAGTTCAGGGATTATAGGCATAGGCCATCCATCACACCTGGCCCATAAAATGTTTAGTTTTCTATGCTTGGGCATTATTTATTTCTCCTTAGATAAACTTCTAGGGATTTGACTGTTTAAATGTGATTATAAATCATACTAAAAACTTCAGTTTGTGGGGCTGGAGAGATGGCTCAGTGGTTAGGAATGTGTTCTGCTCTGCAGAGAACTCAAGCTTGGTTCTCAGCACCCACATGAGGTAGTTTACAAGCACCTGTTACTCTAGCTCCAGGCTCTCCAACTTCCTCCTCGGGCACCTGCACCCCCACACAGATGCACACATGTATAATCAAAATTTTTAAAACTTTAAAAACCCTTACTTTTCTAAATGGTGCTAGTATGAAGAAACACACTTAAGGCTGGGACTGTAGCTCAGAGGTAGAGTACTTACTTAGCATGTGCAAAGCCCTAGGTTCCCCAGAAAAACCCCATTAGGAGGTTCCCAGCAACCCCCCTAAAGATGGGTAAATACAACCAATTTTATCCAGACCTTGTCAAATCAACAACTAACCTTGTTAAATCTACATGTTGATTCTAATAGCTTGTCTTCCGTATTTTCTATGTATATATTATCTGGACAAATGATACTTTATTTCTTCCCTTTCTGATTCTTTTCCCTTTCTGCCTCATCTCTGAAGTGTACAGTTAGCTAAGACTTCCAGGGTAATGCTGAAGAGACTCTGATAACTAGCACATTTCCTCATTCTCAAGCTCAGGCTTTCCAGCATGTCATTTAATAGGATACTTGCTGTAGGGTTTTCATAGATTTATAAGGCAAAAGCTCTCTCTAGCTCACACTTGCCAACAATGAGGACTAGGGCTAATGGTGTCTTCTCTGCATCTCTCAGAATGATCACAGCATCTCCATTCATGTGGTGAACTTAGGGATGGAAACAAACAGAAGAGCAGTCTCCTAGCAGAGAAGACCTGAGTCCCTGCGGACGGTCTGTAGAGCAAGGTGCTTTTCGTTCCTTGGGAGTCAAGAGCACATGGCTGACCCCGATGATGGAAGACACCCACACCATGCTGTCAAACACTCAGCGATGTTACCAGAGTTAATGGCTTTGATTTGCACACCTTCTCGTTCTGCCCCAGGGGCATCCAGTCAGCCAAGAAATCCCAGTAGAACAAATGAAGAGAAAGCCAAAGATCCGGTTGCCCAGGGAGAAGAAAGCCTCAGCAGTCAGAAGTCTCCCAGAGTATTCCACCAAACCAGGGAAGCTGGGCACAGCATCCTGACTACTGTTCTTGTTATTGTGGGCTGGTACCTGACAACTCAGGGAGGAAGGTATTTGGGGGCTCGCAGTTTGAGGGGACACAGTCCATCATGACGCAGAAGGCATGGCAGCATGCGTGTTGAGGGGACTGATCACCATGTGTCCACAGTCAGAAAGCAGAAGAGAGACAGGAAAGGAGACTCAGACAAGAAACCTCAAGGCCCACCCCAGTGATCCATTTCCTCCAGTTAGGTCCCACTTTGAGGCTAGCCCACAGGTGGAGACCGAGTGTTCAGACACAGGAGTCTATGGGGGACATTTCATGTTCAAAACACTTGGCCTGTGAAGCCTGACGGCCTGTGGGCTTCATCCTGGCTGAGTGCCCTTGGGCAAGCATCCTAATGTCGCTGTGGTAGGCAAATGATGAAGTAGCCACATGAAAGGGTTTTGTTAGGTTGGGCATGGTGGCACCCACTTTTAATACTAGCACTAGGAGGCAGAGGCAGGCAGATCTGAGTTTAAGGCCAGCCTAGTCTACACAGAGAGAAACAAAGGAGTGGGAGTCTTGTGAGGACTAACAGAGATAATATGAGTGAGATGCCCAAGGCAACACTTGGTTCATTGTCAATGCTCATAAGGATTTGCTTGTACTTTGCTCAAGACCACACTATGCTTCCATTTCAGAAGAAAGGGTGTGAGTGTGTGGTGAAGTTCTAGATGAGCCCGGAAGACTTCTTAGAACTATGTTTACAGTCTCCATATAAAACAACAATTTACAAAAAAGAATAAATTATCAGTGGTATATTTAAATATTTATTATATTTTAATTATATATATATATATATATATATATATATATATATATATATATATATGGGGAGAGGGGATACACAGATACCTGTGGAGGCTAGAAGAGGGTTCTGGATTCCCTGGAGCTGGAGTTACAGGCCATTGTGAGCTGCCCGGTGTGGGTGCTAGAAACGGAACCGTGGCCTTTGCAGGAGCAGTTCCTGCTCTTACCTGCTGAGCTCTGCTCCAGCACCACCCTCCCCAGAAGACCAGAGGACACTCTACCATCTGTTGTTTGCTTGTGTGGGGACAGAGCTTCAAGGTGTCACCCTGGCTGGCCTGAAACTCAGAGATGCACCTGTCCCTGTCTGGATTAAGGTCCTGGCCACCACGCCTGGCACTATACTTTTAGGGTAGGTAATAAGGAAGATGATCACTTCTCCCAAACATCCTGCCGTGCTCTTGACAGACTGTGCTGGGAACTTCTATGTCAGCAGCTATTAAGGCACTGATTATAAATTGTTTTGTTTTACGATAAAAAATACAGAATGGTAAGAGGCATCTCCCTCCCTGCCCCAGGCTCTGCTGTGACCTCTCTAGAAGACAAAGAGACAGGCCCTATTAAGGTTAAGTGTGGGTCATGTTCATACTTGAGACAGTCGGTCTTGACTGTCAGCTTGACTGGATCTAGACTCACTGCGGAGGCACCTCTGGGCATGTCTGTCAGGGAACAGAGAGGTTCAACTGAGGTGGAAAGACCCACCCTGAATGTGGGGAGCACCATCCCATGAGCTAGACTGAATAAAAAGAGGAAAGTGAGCTGAGCTCCACCATTCGTGGCTTCTGTGTCCTGACTACAGATGCCACGCGACCAGCCTCCTCAAGCTTCTGACAGCATGCCTTGCCCTGCCATGGCGGACGGTATTCTGAAACTGTGAGCCAGAACAGACCCTTCCTCCCTCAGTTTGCTTCTGTGTGACAGCAACGAGGACAGTCACTAACACAACATTCATCCTGGAAGGAAATCCTCAACATCGCAACAGCCGGGTGCAAACCCAGCTTGCCTGCAGGGGAGGCCACAGCAGATAAGGCAAAATCCCAAAATGCTCATTCCCCAACCTCAGCTGTCTGCAGGGGAAGCAGAAAGCTGGTAAGCATAACACCCCCCCCCCCTGCCCCCGTCCTCAGCAGCTTGGCCTGCAGGGGAGCCGCGCCAAACGGGCTCTACCTTCAATGCTACGGATATCCTTGCGCCACAGCTCCAGGTGGGTGGTCATCTCACGAGCTTTCTCTAGGAACCTCTTCCAGGACTTGCTGCTGTACCGTTTCCACTGGTCCCACTCCGATAAATACTTCATCTGGGTTTCCTGAATGTCCCTGCATCAAAAAAGGGCCATGAGCATGACAAGGACAAGGTAGCATCAAGTCTAAGCTTCCATGACACCCGGGATGGGAGCCTAGTCAGCCATAAGAAGGGATGACGACACACACTCCAGTGTGAATGAACCTTCAAAGTGTTACACAAAGTGAAAAAAGCCAGACTCGGAGGTCACTTTCCATGCACACATAAATCTAGAGACAGCAGGTTCATGGCTGCCCGGGCTGATGGAGGAGGAACTGAGAGTGCTTTTTTTAATGGGTACAGAGTTTCCAGCTGCGGTGATAAAGCATTTTTTGGAAGTAGCTGGTGGTGATGGATGCACAGCATTGCCAATAGGCTCAGTGCCATTGAATTACAAGCTGTTGATCACAATATGTACTGTGTGCTCAGTACAATGACCCTATGATGCCACTCCTGACTTCTTCTCCTATTTCGCCTCCAGGATACCCCTTCTTTTGATAACATATCCTCTCCAATTAATGTCTATCTCTCCCAATATGCCACAAATGGCTGTTTTGTTTTTAAGACAGGGTCTCATGATGTAGCTCTGACTGGCCTGGCACTTGCTATGTTGACCAGGCTGGCCTTGAACTCACAGAGATTCATCCACCTGCCTCTGCCTCCCAAGTGCTAGGATTAAAGGTCTGTGCCACCATGCCCAGTCTGATGCCACAAGTTCTTTAAAAGATGAGAATATATAACATTTGTGGCTGTGGTCCTCTGTCCCAGGAGCACAGACTGCTGATTCCATGACAGCCCTGGCCTGGCTGGGTTTGCTTTGCTTTCCACTCTTTCTTAAGCACAGTAGCTAGCATTTAATCCTATTATTATTATTATTATTATTATTATTATTATTATTATTATTTTGGTTTTTCGAGACAGGGTTTCTCTGTGTAGTTTTGGTGCCTTTCCTGGATCTCCCTCTGTAGACCAGGCTGGCCTCAAACTCACAGAGATCTGCCTGGCTCTGCCTCCCGAATGCTGGGATTAAAGGTGTGTGCCACCACCACCAGGCAAATCCATTCTTAATTAATACCCACCACTAACCATAGAACAATATTCACAAAAATATGTACATTTAATATGTACTGCTGTATTCATGGAAGGTAAACTGCTTTCCCATAGCACAGAGTATGTTTAGACACACAAATGGATAGATATAAATATTGATAAATGGATGGATAGATAGGATAGACAAATGGATAAATGGATATAGATAGATAAATTGAAGGATGTATACAAATATAGATATAGAAGGATAGACAATAGAAGGATATAGATAAATGAAGGGATACAGATTAGTGGATGAGCAGATGACAGATAATGATGACAATGAATATATGAGAGATTGATGGATGGATACAGTGTACATGCCTGTAACCCTAACTTTGGGAGGCGGGGACAGGTGAATTCAAGATTAACCTAGGTTACACAGAGATTTCTTGACACATAAAAGGAGGGAAAGAGGCCTAGGGTGATGGATCAATGGGTAAAGTGTGTGGTGTGCAAGCCTGAGGACGTGATTACGATCCCTAGGACCTGCCTGTCACCCCAGAGCTGGGTGGGTCTTAGGGACTTGCTGGCCAGCCCGAACAGCCAACTGCTGAACTCCAGGTTCGGTGAGAGGTTCAGTGAGAGAGTCTGTTCTCCCCAAAACTGAGGTGGAGTGACAGAGGGTGCCAACAAACGTCAACTTCTGGCCCCTCCATGGGTGCTTGCACATACATACATACATATACATGTATGTACACACAGAGAGAGACAAGGAGGGGAGAGAGAGAGAGAGAGAGAGAGAGAGAGAGAGAGAGAGAATGAGAATGTGAGGTCTGGCTACAAGTAAACTAAACCTGGGACTGTTTATTCAAACAGGAGGTGAACAACTTCTTGAAGGTCACATGTCACCACAGCTTAGGAATGCTCACTACAGAATGAACTCTCGGTTCCACACATGATAAACACACCACACGCACCACATACACCCCTCTCCCAGCCTACAGCATGGCCACTTCCAGGCGGCTACTGAACAAACCTCAGCCTCCGCTTCTCAGAGATGTTCAGCGCATACTTGCGGATGGATTGGCTGTTGAGGTTCTCTGGGATTCCTCCATCCAGCTGGGAACTGTAGGAGTCGGTCGGCTTTAGCAGGGTGCCACTCTGCTTGTCCCGGGCGAGGATGTTTGTCCTCCGGCGTGCCACTGACCGATAGCTTGGCAGCTCTTGAAGGAAGTTCACAGGTGGAGAGAAGCAGCTAGAACCCAGAGACATGTTCTCTGGGTGAAAGAAGAAAAGCAAAATTCATTCCAGACAGCTTGGGAGCCTTCAAGTCTCAGAGACCAGGAACAAGCCTTGTCACCTCACCAGTGACAGTATAGCTGGACTTTCTTTTCTTTTTTACTGTGCTGGGAACTGAACCCAGAACCTTACACATGCTAGACAAGTGTTCTACCACTGAGCTACCTAGCCACCTTTCATTTATTTAGAAAAGGCTTGGATAAGTTTCCCAGGCTGGCCTTGAATTTGGAATCTTCCCACCTTGGTCTGCTGTGCGGTGGGGATTACAAACCTGTGTCAACACAAACTACAAACCTGTGTCAATACAAATTACAAACCTGGGTCATTCTGCTTTGCTCTGTTTGCAAGGGTATGAGTGCTCTCCCGTGTGTGGGTATGTACATGTGTGCAGGTGCATGCATGCTTGTGTCAGTGAAGACAATGCTGAGTGTCCCCCACAATCACTCTCTATCCTATATATTGAGGCAAGGTCTCTCACTTGAACCCAGAGCTCACCCATCCAGATAGTCTAGCTGGCCAGCTTGCTCCAAGAGATGGGATACCTCTGCCTCTTGAGCCCCGGAATTACTACTGGGCATTTAAGTGGGTTCTGGACATCCAAACTCTGGTTCTCACATTTGGGGGGCAAGCACTTCATCCACTAGATCATCTCCCTAGCCCTGGCTGCATTTCGTTGTCCAGGATAATGCAGAGGACAGTGACATCATCTTCACATGGGCTCGCTCTATAGGTGTGTCTGCATGAAACTTAGGTGGTAAGATTCCTGTAGCCATTAGTTAAATGCATGCTCCATTTGCTGAATGAAGCAAGCAATGTGTGCTCTATCTCTAATAAGTGAAGGAGATGATAAGATGTAAGAGCCATGATTGCCTAAGCAATTGGCTCCATGGACATCCTAACTTCTATCTTTCCTGTTGGGTGCTAAATAGCTTAAGTTTGAATCCTGACCTGGTCCTTTTTCTGCTGTGTGTTTGGGTGGAGTTACTTAACTTCTCAGAATTTCAGTTTCTTCATTCCAAATAGTCATTCAACAAATAGGCCAACATGTGTCCTTTAGGGAGCCAAGGATACCATGGTAGCCAAGGAAAACGTCCTGCTCTTATGCAGCTTATATTCTGAGGTAGGTGAGGGGAGGACCAGCCAATGAACTGGTGATAAATTTATGCCAAGAAGTGATAAGTACAATGAACACAAGACACAAGAGCACATGGGGTGATGTGAAGGGTTAAGGACAGAGGTTATCCTGGGGTGGGGGCGCTGTTTTTGGTCAAGTTCTTTCTGTTTTGGTCAGTTCTTCCCCTTAGCTGAAGCTCAGTGAAAAGAGGGCACAGACTTGAGGCTATGTGGGGAAGAGCAGGTCCCAGGAAGTGCAGAGAGTCTGGGGCATCAGTGCACGTGGCACATTTGTAGAAAGGTGTGCAGACTCCTGATGCAGAAGGATGGACAGACAGGAGCCCGGAAGTCCATTTGGTTGGTGGATGGTGGAGTCATCCCAGCCCTTCTACGACCCTTCCCCTAAGCCTGACCTGTAACTTGCTTTAACCAAAGGGAACAAAACAAACACAAACAAACAACAACAACAACAAAAAACCTCTGCCAACCCCAAGTCATAAAAGAGCCCAGAAGCCACTTCCGGGCATTTAAGTACCAGGCATGTAAGAAACCTGCCAGGGCCAGCAAGATAGCTCAGAGGGTAAACGCACTTGCCACTGACGCTGAGGATCTGAGTTTGAACTCTGGAACCCACATGCAAGACGAGAATCAACTCCTGCAAGCTGTCCTCTTACCTCCAACATGCACCACAACATGCATACATACACATTCATGCACATAATTTAAAAGAAATCCAGTCTGCAGAACCTGCTGACAAGAACCAAGCCCCTGCTTTTGTCCCCAGCCACAGAGAACATCCATAAGGGCATCATATGTGGGGTGTGGAAAGAGAAAAGTAAGAGGCCTGAGTGTCTGGGCTATAGCCAATGAGATTTTACAGGCTGATATGACCCACAGAAGCCACTGAGGACTCTGGACCAGAGCTGATTGTGTTCTGAGTACACTTTAACAGGTCTCCCTGAGTAGGCTGCTGGAACCCATACTGTGATCCTAACTCTCAGGAGACTAAGACAGAGAATCCTGAAGTTGAAACCACCCAGGGCTACATAGTGAGACCCTAGGGACAGGCCTGGGTAACCCCAAGGATGAGCCTGGGTTCAGTGGGTATGGTCACAGCATCACAAGTGCTCACCAGGGTGCAGGTTTTCAGTGTCCCTGACCCTAGATGTACCCGGAAGTGTGAGAGGGCTGGGGGAGGACAAGGGACCAGGCATTCCAGGTCTCTCTGGAATGTGCAGATTCCCTAACCTCTGCCCTCCCAACAGGCATGCCCAGACACGAGACAACAGTTATCTCACTCTAGGTGACGCAGACACATGCGCCTGGGCTCTGCCAACCTCATGAACAAGCCATGCCACATTCACCCTGACACACCCTGAGGATGTGAGCCACTCTTGTATCAGACAGGGCTGCCTCCAGCAATTAGGAGGTTAATATAGAACCGTGCAGTAGGGCACGGGTGCAGCCTTGGGGCCACTCCTCCCTCTAGGCAGCAACAAAGAACTGTTATTAACCAAGAACAAAGGTCTTTGACTATGGAGCCTATTGAATATTCAACAACTGTAGGGTCAGGGACCAATGCAGCAGCCTGGGCTGGCTTTAGATGCTGCACTGTTACCCGCCAGCCAGGCCATCCCAGGAAGACATCAGTTCTGCTCATCTCAGGAACAGGGCGTCTAACACCACAAGCCACCGACACCTGTCACACTGTGAGCTTCAGGGAGCACTCACTTTGGGCATGGCTGTTAGACGTACTGGAAGCTAGGCCTAGCGGTGTATACATGTAAGGCCAGCAGTCGGGAGGCTGAGGCAGGAGGATTGCTGCAAGTGTGAGGGCCAGCCTGGATTACACAACATGATCCTGACTCAACCTCACTGGATTTAGAATCAAAGAGTAGAGAGTCAAGTTGAGGATGAAAATTCACCATCATGGGTCTCGCTCGGCAGGTAAAAAGCTTGCAGTGTAAGCCTGGGGATTTGAGTTCAGTCCACAGAACTCACAGTAGGAGAGACCAACTCCTGAAGGATTGTGTCTGACTTCCACATGTGCTATGGCATGTGTGCACGTGCATACATGCACGCACGCACGCACATGGGCACATACTCAAAAAAGGAAGGATTTACCTCCACAGGGAGGCAAAGGAGCTTGCTCACTTGCTGTTAAGCATTGGGACTGGGGACCTCACATACTATCAGATCCCCAAAGTCCCACCTCCCCCATGAATGAGCCGCAGATTTGAAATGGCCCTGTAAACACTAAAATGCCACACAGATTTAGTAGGTAATGGTTGAATGTTCCTCCCCTCCCAATTATACTGTATTCACGCTTTTCTCCCCAGTCGCTCCAGAGAAATTTCCCATCTGTAAATAAAACACATCAGTAGTGTCCTCATTCCAGGCTCTACCTCTCTGTGCTCTCATACAGGACTGTGCCAGTTTCAAAACTCGACCTCTGACTGACTTCTCACACTCACCTGCACAGGTAGACACAAAAGGCTCAGTGCTTTGGCTTTTTAACAGGGAAACTGAGGCTCAGAGGTCAAGACAGTCTCGGCTCTGGTGTCTTACGAAGGCCACTCAATGCACCTCTCTGAGCCTAGGGCAGCTCATCCTTGGGGAGGATAACTGTCAAGTGTTCCTCTAACTCAGTCTTGCCATTAGCATGGCCACTTAGGTCAGCAGTCAGTGTGGGGGCTGCTTAGTCACCATGTGCATATTTCCCACATCGGGGTAACTGTCTAGAAATACCTAGAGTTTCTCAGCGACTGGGACCAGCCGGCAGCAGTCAGACTGTTACCAAGGCGGGAGGGTGAGGGGAGGGTGAGGTGATGGCAGGTGGTACGGGTCAGGGCAGGGAGCTATCTTTTTTCTTTACAGAACTTGGACCTCACACATGTCAGTCAGACCCTCTACCGTCAGCCACATCTTAAACTCTTTGTTTAAACACAGTCTCACTAAGTTCTCCAGAGCAGCCTCGAACTCAATCGTCCTGCTTCAGGGTCCTTAGTAGCTGGGATGACAGGCCTGCACCACCAGGCTCAGCTCAAGGTTGAGTCTCTGAGTCTAAAGCAGTGTCTAGCCCCTAGGAAACTCTCCACTTGAAGGATGGATGGATGGATGGATGGATGGATGGACAGACAAATGACAAGACAGAAGCAAGGGTGTGTGGACGGCATCCTTAGGTCCTGGCAGCTATTTCTACAGCACCCCCCATCCTAGTAAAAAACATGAGCTCTCCCAGGAGACTGGCCAAGCACCATCTAAACGGCACCAAGGGCCCTGCTGTTCCCACAGCATGTCTGCCAAGAGCAGCTTCAACCAAATACGGTGCTGTGCTCACTGAGGGCTTTGCTTCCTACTCTCAGGTTGTGGAACTCTTGTGGGTCATGGAGAGTCTGCCAGTTACTGCGGGAATTACAATAGTGTCCTCTCTTCCCACATGGAACATGGTCCAAGATGCCAATGGATGCCCGAAACAAAGAATATCATGGCATCCTCTCTATACTAGACACAAGCATACACACACACACACACACACACACACACACACACACACACACATACACACACACACCATTCAAGTGTGATTATGTTGCTGGGAATGAGCTCAGGGCTTTGGGCACATTAGGCAAGTACCCTATCACTGAGCTACAATGCCAGCTCTGTCTTTTCCATCAAAACTAAGCACTTACCATACACAGTGACCTGAGCTTTGGCAGCTGCTTTTATTTCTAATTATGGGTGGAGGGGTCACGCATGTGCATTGCAGGTGCCTCAGGAGGCCCGAAGAGGGCACCAGATCCCCTGGGGCTGGAATTACAGGCAGTTGTGAGCTGCCTGATGTGGGTGTTGGGAACCAAACTCCAGGCCTCTGTAAGAGCTTGCTCTTAACCACGGAGCCACTTCGCCAGACCAGCTTTTGCAGCTTTAAGGTGTGACAGCAAAGCCATCCTGGATTTCTTAGCGAGGGGACACATTCTGTCATCACGGCAAGCTCGGCACACAGTGTTCTTGCCTTCTTTTTCTTAGAAGTCAAACTTGGACTTCATTAACTCAGGAAGCACTCAGCTTCTCTTTGGCATACATGGCTTGTGTGTGAGGCAGGAGGGACTTCAGTGCAAACACTCCCATGGGGACAGATATGGGTGCTTGTGGTCTACAGCACGGATACACTGTGGCGTTCTGTGTCAGACAACGCAAAAGCAATGTGATTCCACCACTCTACTTGAAATGTATCAGCTATTATTTTGGACCATAGTTGGCCACGGGTTCCTAAAACCACAGACAATAAAACCTCAGACAATGGGGTGGGGGTGGGGCAACTCTCTTTCTGTTGGCTGAGAGCTAGGTTAGGATTCTGGAAGGAATGAAGATGTTCCCTCTGTGATGAGATTCCTCCCACTTCTTCATCCTCCACGTCTCCTAAGGGCCCACCCAACGACAGGCATCCCCATCCTTAATCTATGCCGCTTAATGTGTGCTGTCTCCATCCTCTCTCAAGGACTCCATCTCTCTCCACCACTGAATCCCCAGGGTCTGCACAGGGCTTGGCACATGGCAATGTCCGATAGATACTTGATGAATGAATGAATGAATCGGGAATGGATGAATATGCTGCTGAGGACACAGTGTTCAATTACCTGCCAAACTTTTGATCAAAGTACGTGTTAGTAACCCAGAAAGCAGGGTACAAAAATCAAAGGGGGAAAAAAATTAAGCATTTTCTTTAATATTCTTTTCTACATGGATAATAAATCCTTACAACTGAAAATAAAATTCGTTGTTTTTTCAGAGTGTTTATTTATCTATCCCAAGCTAACCTGGAACTCACCCTGTAGCCAAGTTTGGCTTCAAACTCAAGATCCTTTAGCCTCAGCCTGGCTAGGCCTCAGATTACAGGTGTGAGCCATCATTCCCAGCTCTACATTGACCTTTTAAAGGGCAGGGGCGGGGGTGGGGGTGGGGGTGGGGGTGGGGGGTGTGAGCTGGCAGGAAACACTGACTCTACCTGCTGTCCTTGCTTCAGGTTCTTTCCATAGACTTGTTTATGGAAATACACTTTGGTCTGTTAGGAACACAATCCATTGTTCTTAAACAATCTGCGACTAACACAACTGGGGAGACACTGGTTCCTGAACGCTTGTCCATTCCCCGTGGTTTGATGTCACTGTTATCCTGGGAGCAAACTGGAGGTAGGAAGCCTGAAAAAACACATTTACAGATTCCAAAGGCTTTTACCTACAAGTTTCTAGAATTCAGAGACTTAAAAAGCTGCCACAAGATACGCATCAAATGCTAATTATATATATATATTATATATATATATTATATATATATATGCGTCATGGAGATGGCTCGGCAGGGATGGCACTTGTCACCAGGCCTGACGACCTCAGTTCATCCCTAGGACCTAGGAAGAAGACAGGCAACCACTGCAGAATGTCCTCAGACTTCCACACGTGTGCCATGACACATGAGTGCCTCCTACCACACACCAACAAAAGCTTCCTGAGCTCTGCCACTCCCCCAAAGATCACCATCCTCCCACTCATGCACACACCACGCCCTCATCTACTCAGCCGCTTGAGCACATTTGATGAGAAACTACCACAGGCCAAACAGTTCTTTAAGACTGAGACACACACCTGAATGCAGCACACCCTACCCCTGCCTTTTTGAAACTTGCATTCTATTTTGAAAAGAGAGACATTAAACAATAACATATATCAGACGGTGATTATATGGAGGAAAAATAAGTTGGGGGTGGGAGGGAAGGAGGGCTTAGGTATAAAAGGATAGGGCCCAGCCTCCTTGGCCACCTACCTGGTGCTGCACCCCGGCTCCTCCTCCCCCGTTGGGGTGGGAGGGAAGGAGGGATGAGGTATAATTTTAAACAGAGCGGTCAAGGACAGCACCGCGAGAAGCTGATATTTGAGGAAGGCTGGGAAAACAGGGGGAAACAGCTATGCAGCCATCCTGGGAAAGGCTACCAAAGAAGGAGACAGCAAGTGCAAAGGCCCTGAGGCAGGGGGAACTCAGCTCACTTAAGAAACAGTATGGTGAGAGAGTCAACAGAGTCCACAGTAGGTCATGGGGGTGGGGGACAAGCCAGGTCACATGGAGCCTTGAGTATCATGGAAGACATTTGCTTGTTTGGTAAAGTGGGAACCATGAAGGACTTGTGGCAGAGCAATGCTGCTCTGACTGGAGTTTAGCAGAGATCACTGTGGCTACCACTGTCTCTACATGGTAGCATGGCTGTGGACCAAGCTGGGCACACGTCCAACAAAGAAAGTGTATGTACTGGTCGATTTTTTTTTTTTTGATAACTCAACATAAACCAAGACATATACAAGAAGAGGGAATCTTTTACTTTGTAGATTTATGTATGTGTCTGAGTGTTTTGCTTGCATGTGTCTGTACACCATGCAGATGCCTGGTGCCCTCAGGGATCATAAGAGCGAATCTTAGTTGAGAAGATACTTCTACCAGATTAGCCTGTAGGAAAGTCTGTGGGACACTTTCTTGATTGATAATGTAGGAAGGCCCAGCTCATTGTGGGTGGGGCCACCCCTTGGCAAGTAATCCTGGTCCTGGGTGTGTAAGAAAGCAGGCTGAGCAAACCACAAGAGCAAGCCAGTGAGTAACACTCCTCCATGGCTTCTGCTTCAGTTCCTGCCTCCAGGTTCCTGCCTTCAGTTCCTGCCTTGGCTTTCCTCAGTGATGGACTGTTACCTGGAAGTGTAAGCTGAAATAAACCCTTTCCTCCCCGAGCTGCTTTTATTCATGGGCCTCAGCAACAGAAGCCTAAGACAGAGGTAAAAGTTCTGTATCTGGGATCATTAAGCAACTGACGTGTGACTGAGGAAATGAAGCTTTCATTTGGTCACATGGCCAAAGCTACCTGTGGCTGGTGCTGTAGTGTATACTGTGGACGAGTTCCTGTGACACAGACCTTCAAGAAGATGGGAAAAGTGCTGTCTGCCCACCAGACACCTGGACAGCGGGCTAGGAGGACCAACCTGAGTCACATCGGAGTCAGGTCAGGGGTCTGGCTGGGCTGGACCCCACATTTTACAGCCAGATGAGCAAACAGCCCTCAGGAGCAGGTGACTAACTTGTTAATCAGAGCCACTACTTGGTGAAGTGCCTGGATCACCTAGTTGTTGAGCCAGATGCAAGTGGGGTGTGCTGGCTGTGGGCCAGTTCCTGTGAGTCAGTGGGCCTGATTTGGCAAGGCCTGTAGGACAGGGCCCAGACTCCCTGGCCACCTGCCTGGTGC